>NC_054704.1:3908461-3956704 GCF_016097555.1 Gigantopelta aegis | reverse complement strand
GTGTGGCATCCATCAATCACAGATATACCCGAGCTAATAACAAACACATGTCATCTAACGATGTATTCGAGGGTGTGTGGCACCCATCAATCACAGATATACCCGAGCTAATAACAAACACATGTCATCTAACGAGGTATTCGAGGGTGTGTGGCATCCATCAATCACAGATATACCGGAGCTAATAACAAACACATGTCATCTAACGATGTATTCGAGGGTGTGTGGCATCCATCAATCACAGATATACCGGAGCTAATAACAAACACACGTCATCTAACGATGTATTCGAGGGTGTGTGACATCCATCAATCACAGATATACCCGAGCTAATAACAAACACACGTCATCTAACGAGGTATTCGAGGGTGTCTGGCATCCATCAATCACAGATATACTGGAGCTAATAACAAACACATGTCATCTAACGAGGTATTCGAGGGTGTGTTGCATCCATCAATCACAGATATACCGGAGCTAATAACAAACACATGTCATCTAACTAGGTATTCGAGGGTGTGTGGCATCCATCAATCACAGATATGCCCGAGCTAATAACAAACACATGTCATCGAACGATGTATTCGAGGGTGTGTGGCATCCATCAATCACAGATATGCCGGAGCTAAAAACAAACACACGTCATCGAACGAAGTATTCGACGGTGTGTGGCATCCATCAATCACAGATATACCCGAGCTAATAACAAACATACGTCATCTAACGAGGTATTCGAGGGTGTGTGGCATCCATCAATCACATATATACCCGAGCTAATAACAAACACATGTCATCGAACGAGGTATTCGCGGGTGTGTGGCATCCATCAATCACAGATATACCGGAGCTAATAACAAACACATGTCATATAACGATGTATTCGAGGGTGTGTGACATCCATCAATCACATATATACCCGACTAATAACAAACACACGTCATCGAACGAAGTATTCGAGGGTGTGTGGCATCCATCAATCACAGATATACCGGAGCTAATAACAAACACATGTCATCTAACGAGGTATTCGAGGGTGTGTGGCATCCATGAATCACAGATATACCGGAGCTAATAACAAACACACGTCATCTAACGATGTATTCGAGGGTGTGTGACATCCATCAATCACAGATATACCCGAGCTAATAACAAACACATGTCATCTAACGAGGTATTCGAGGGTGTGTGACATCCATCAATCACAGATATACCCGAGCTAATAACAAACACATGTCATCTAACGATGTATTCGAGGGTGTGTGGCATCCATCAATCACAGATATACCGGAGCTAATAACAAACACACGTCATCTAACGATGTATTCGAGGGTGTGTGACATCCATCAATCACAGATATACTCGAGCTAATAACAAACACACGTCATCTAACGAGGTATTCGAGGGTGTCTGGCATCCATCAATCACAGATATACTGGAGCTAATAACAAACACACGTCATCGAACGATGTATTCGAGGGTGTGTGGCATCCATCAATCACAGATATGCCCGAGCTAATAACAAACACATGTCATCGAACGATGTATTCGAGGGTGTGTGGCATCCATCATTCACAGATATGCCGGATCTAAAAACAAACACACGTCATCGAACGTAGTATTCGACGGTGTGTGGCATCCATCAATCACAGATATACCGGAGCTAATAACAAACACATGTCATCTAACGAGGTATTCGAGGGTGTGTGGCATCCATCAATCACAGATATACCGGAGCTAATAACAAACACATGTCATCTAACGAGGTATTCGAGGGTGTGTGACATCCATCAATCACAGATATATCCGAGCTAATAACAAACACATGTCATCTAACGAGGTATTCGAGGGTGTGTGGCATCCATCAATCACAGATATACCGGAGTTAATAACAAAGACATGTCATCTAACGAGGTATTCGAGGGTGTGTGGCATCCATCAATCACAGATATACCCGAGCTAATAACAAACACATGTCATCTAACGATGTATTCGAGGGTGTGTGGCATCCATCAATCACAGATATACCGGAGCTAATAACAAACACATGTCATCTAACGAGGTATTCGAGGGTGTGTGACATCCATCAATCACAGATATACCCGAGCTAATAACAAACACATGTCATCTAACGATGTATTCGAGGGTGTGTGGCATCCATCAATCACAGATATACCCGAGCTAATAACAAACACATGTCATCTAACGAGGTATTCGAGGGTGTGTGGCATCCATCAATCACAGATATACCCGAGCTAATAACAAACACATGTCATCTAACGATGTATTCGAGGGTGTGTGGCATCCATCAATCACAGATATACCGGAGCTAATAACAAACACATGTCATCTAACGATGTATTCGAGGGTGTGTGGCATCCATCAATCACAGATATACCGGAGCTAATAACAAACACATGTCATCTAACGAGGTATTCGAGGGTGTGTGGCATCCATCAATCACAGATATACCCGAACTAATAACAAACACATGTCATCTAACGATGTATTCGAGGCTGTGTGGCATCCATCAATCAAAGATATGCCTGAGCTAATAACAAACACATGGCCGATTTTGACCCCACACATCGCGAGTCTACATTAATGTATTTCGATGCTAATAATTTATATGGGGCAGTCATGTCGTTACCACTTACTCTGGGGGATTTCGAATGGGTTCCCCAGGCAGAAATTCATGAGATTGACTGGTTCCATTTTGATCCCCAGGAAGATAAGGGATAAATTATTTCGTGCGATATAGAATATCCCCGTGCAATTCATATCTCTCATCAAACCTCGCCCATGGCGCCGACGAAAGAGAGCATCCCATACGACCAGTTCTCCCCTACCATAACGCCGACTAAAGAGAGCATCCCTTACCACCAGTTCTCCACCTACCATAACGCCGACTAAAGAGAGCATCCCTTGTCACCAGTTCTCCTCTACCATAACGTCGACCAAACAGAGCATCCCTTACGACCAGTTCTCCCCTACCATAACGCCGACCAAAGAGAGCATCCCTTGTCACCAGTTCTCCTCTACCATAACGTCGACCAAACAGAGCATCCCTTACGACCAGTTCTCCCCTACCATAACGCCGACTAAAGAGAGCATCCCTTACCACCAGTTCTCCACCTACCATAACGCCGACTAAAGAGAGCATCCCTTGTCACCAGTTCTCCTCTACCATAACGTCGACCAAACAGAGCATCCCTTACGACCAGTTCTCCCCTACCATAACGCCGACCAAAGAGAGCATCCCATACGACCAGTTCTCCCCTACCATAACGCCAACCAAAGAGAGCATCCCTTACGACCAGTTCTCCACCTTCTCCCCTACCATAACGCCGACCAAAGAGAGCATCCCTTATCACCAGTTCTCCCCTACCATAACGCCGAAAGACAGACTACGTGATTTATTTTTCGACTTTACAGATGTATTTGCATTTAGGTCTCAAACTCATCAATGTTCGCAAAGTCTTGAAATGGATGAAATCTTATATTGATTTTAACACACACAAAAAAGAGCAAAGAAGCCACGGAAATTTTTTTCAAAAGATCTTTTTAAACTGTTATCAAATTCAGTCTATGAAAATCAACTTCAAAATGTCAGAAATTATCAACAAGTAGAATTAATTACAGACGAAAAAAGACTGCAACGGTATACAGCAAACCCAAATTTGAAATCAGTAAACATTTTTTTCTCTGACCATTTGGAAAAAGTGTCAGTCACTCTAAATCAACCGGTGTCCGTTGACTTCACAATTTTAGAACACGCTAAATCCATGTTCTATAAACGTCATGCTCAAAGAATACAGCGACTGTTTAAAAGTGCTCATGACTAACATGGGTAGTTTATTGTATTAAATATCAGCTCCCGTGGGTAGACCTCTGAGAGACCCATACGAGTTCATCCATGCAAATTTCTCTCTCTTTGGCACGTCCAATTATTCAAAAGACAACCCTCTACATTCTATGGCAAGGCACAAAGCCACCGGTGTCATGAAGGATGAAACGGGTAGTAAAATAATTGAGGGATTTGTAGGACTTCGGGCAAAAAATTATTGTTATATTGTAGACAAAACTCCAGGTGTAATAAAGGATGAACTAAAGGAATTCAGAAAAGATTTATTCGTAAGCATCTTCCCCATGAAAGAAAGAAAAATGTTTTATTTAACGACGCACTCAACACATTTTATTTACGGTTATGAAATAATCCCTTGCTGCTAATCGAAAAGAGTAGCCCACGAAGTGGCGATAGCGGGTTTCCTCTCTCAATATCTGTGTAGTTCTGAACCATATGTCCGACGCCATATAACCGTAAATAAAATGTGCTGAGTGCGTCGTTAAATAAAACATTTCCTTCCTTCCTTCCCCATGATATGTTCAAGTAGTGTCTTTTCAAATATAAATAAACTATGGCCTCTTATCATCAGATTAGGTCTTTTCACAATGAACTGTATACCACCAAAACCAAAAACAACTGCATTGACTTCTTTAGATGATAAGAGATACCTTACTGTATACCAACAAAACCAAAAACAACCGCATTGACTTCTTTAGATGATAAGAGATACCTTACTGTATACCACCAAAACCAAAAACAACCGCATTGACTTCTTTAGATGATAAGACATACCTTACTGTATACCACCAAAACCAAAAACAACCGCATTGACTTCTTTAGATGATAAGAGATACCTTGCTGTATACCATCAAAACCAAAAACAACCGCATTGACTTCTTTAGATGATAAGAGATACCTTACTGTATACCACAAAAAACAAAAACAACCGCATTGACTTCTTTAGATAAGAGATACCTTACTGTATACCATCAAAACCAAAAACAACCGCATTGACTTATTTAGATGATAAGAGATAACTTTTAGACGATGGCATCAAATCTAAGCCCCATGGGTACAATCCACTGTAAAAAAATATATATATTATTAGTTAGCAAACATTATCACTGTTTAACATCAATTCTTATATGTTATATTAAATGTACATATTTATTTATTTTCTTCATAGGAATGGATTAAGGAGGGGTTGGCTGTTCTTATACAGACAGGTGTAGTTTATTATTATTATTATTATTATTATTATTATTATTATTATTGTGGGGGTTTTCTTCTCAATAGGTACGTTTTACCAACTGCCATAGCAGTAACAAGATGAGATGTTCGCCACAGAAAATACCCAAATCGTATCACCAGCCCACAGAAAATACCCAAATCGTATCACCAGCCCACAGAAAATACCCAAATCGTATCACCAGCCCACAGAAACAGAGAGAGAGAGAGGGATAGAGAAGTAATGCAAGGCAATTGTGTGAGAAAACAAATTTAAGAAGAGGGATTTTCTTTGGCCTAGTTGAAACGGTTTTGTATTAGTAGCTTACAGAACGAAGATCTGTGCCTAGCGATAATTGAAAGACAAAACTCGTGTGTGGTCGATCAAACACTTCAGAGACAACCAGAAAGAAATATTGACCAAATTATTTCATTAACTGGTTTTTAATTCACACTATAAAAGTGGTATACATGATGGAAAACACTTAGTCATTCAAACTTTTAAAGTGTTTTCTGTGTCTTGATTGATATTTGAACTGGCGAACCATTTAGTGCTTTACGTTTTATGGTTGATGATTTAATTATGGTTTTTGTTTTTGTTATCCATTGCCAACTTGGTTATTAGTAATAGTGCTAGAGGAGCCACCAAATCAGTAATTACTTTAACAAATCGCTCATAGTGTTTGTCTTGCAATATAACGTAGCGTATCAGCTGAATAATGTTTGATCAAAACAATCTTGACCGTCATTTGTCACGAGTTCATTTTGATCGTTGAGAGACAAGTGACCTAATTCTATTTGATCTTGAATAAATATCTACAGAGCTATGAGCTTACCCATTGGTTTAGTACAACCAATGCCAAATATGATGTCCCGTTCTATATTACTTTCACTAAGAGTATTTGAGAAGCTGCGTGTTTTTGTGTTAGGTTCAGACATCTTTTCGTTTTAATTTTCACTCCGAATCTGATTACATTTCTTGTGGACTGCTTTGCTGGCCAGTAAACGAACGACTGATCTGTAACAAGACAAGTGTGTTTTGGGCACTTTCAGTTAAAGGTATGTTTTCAAGTCAAATGTTGTAAATTACTTCTATCACAGCTTTGAACTGATTGGGTGATGTGCGTGACAACAGCCACAAATGTTGTAAATTACTTCTATCACAGCTTTGAACTGATTGGGTGATGTGCGTGACAACAGCCACAAATGTTGTAAATTACTTCTATCACAGCTTTGAACTGATTGGGTGATGTGCGTGACAACAGCCACAAATGTTGTAAATTACTTCTATCACAGCTTTGAACTGATTGGGTGATGTGCGTGACAACAGCCACAAATGTTGTAAATTACTTCTATCACAGCTTTGAACTGATTGGGTGATGTGCGTGACAACAGCCACAAATGTTGTAAATTACTTCTATCACAGCTTTGAACTGATTGGGTGATGTGCGTGACAACAGCCACAAATGTTGTAAATTACTTCTATCACAGCTTTGAACTGATTGGGTGATGTGCGTGACAACAGCCACAAATGTTGTAAATTACTTCTATCACAGCTTTGAACTGATTGGGTGATGTGCGTGACAACAGCCACAAATGTTGTAAATTACTTCTATCACAGCTTTGAACTGATTGGGTGATGTGCGTGACAACAGCCACAAATGTTGTAAATTACTTCTATCACAGCTTTGAACTGATTGGGTGATGTGCGTGACAACAGCCACAAATGTTGTAAATTACTTCTATCACAGCTTTGAACTGATTGGGTGATGTGCGTGACAACAGCCACAAATGTTGTAAATTACTTCTATCACAGCTTTGAACTGATTGGGTGATGTGCGTGACAACAGCCACAAATGTTGTAAATTACTTCTATCACAGCTTTGAACTGATTGGGTGATGTGCGTGACAACAGCCACAAATGTTGTAAATTACTTCTATCACAGCTTTGAACTGATTGGGTGATGTGCGTGACAACAGCCACAAATGTTGTAAATTACTTCTATCACAGCTTTGAACTGATTGGGTGATGTGCGTGACAACAGCCACAAATGTTGTAAATTACTTCTATCACAGCTTTGAACTGATTGGGTGATGTGCGTGACAACAGCCACAAATGTTGTAAATTACTTCTATCACAGCTTTGAACTGATTGGGTGATGTGCGTGACAACAGCCACAAATGTTGTAAATTACTTCTATCACAGCTTTGAACTGATTGGGTGATGTGCGTGACAACAGCCACAAATGTTGTAAATTACTTCTATCACAGCTTTGAACTGATTGGGTGATGTGCGTGACAACAGCCACAAATGTTGTAAATTACTTCTATCACAGCTTTGAACTGATTGGGTGATGTGCGTGACAACAGCCACAAATGTTGTAAATTACTTCTATCACAGCTTTGAACTGATTGGGTGATGTGCGTGACAACAGCCACAAATGTTGTAAATTACTTCTATCACAGCTTTGAACTGATTGGGTGATGTGCGTGACAACAGCCACAAATGTTGTAAATTACTTCTATCACAGCTTTGAACTGATTGGGTGATGTGCGTGACAACAGCCACAAATGTTGTAAATTACTTCTATCACAGCTTTGAACTGATTGGGTGATGTGCGTGACAACAGCCACAAATGTTGTAAATTACTTCTATCACAGCTTTGAACTGATTGGGTGATGTGCGTGACAACAGCCACAAATGTTGTAAATTACTTCTATCACAGCTTTGAACTGATTGGGTGATGTGCGTGACAACAGCCACAAATGTTGTAAATTACTTCTATCACAGCTTTGAACTGATTGGGTGATGTGCGTGACAACAGCCACAAATGTTGTAAATTACTTCTATCACAGCTTTGAACTGATTGGGTGATGTGCGTGACAACAGCCACAAATGTTGTAAATTACTTCTATCACAGCTTTGAACTGATTGGGTGATGTGCGTGACAACAGCCACAAATGTTGTAAATTACTTCTATCACAGCTTTGAACTGATTGGGTGATGTGCGTGACAACAGCCACAAATGTTGTAAATTACTTCTATCACAGCTTTGAACTGATTGGGTGATGTGCGTGACAACAGCCACAAATGTTGTAAATTACTTCTATCACAGCTTTGAACTGATTGGGTGATGTGCGTGACAACAGCCACAAATGTTGTAAATTACTTCTATCACAGCTTTGAACTGATTGGGTGATGTGCGTGACAACAGCCACAAATGTTGTAAATTACTTCTATCACAGCTTTGAACTGATTGGGTGATGTGCGTGACAACAGCCACAAATGTTGTAAATTACTTCTATCACAGCTTTGAACTGATTGGGTGATGTGCGTGACAACAGCCACAAATGTTGTAAATTACTTCTATCACAGCTTTGAACTGATTGGGTGATGTGCGTGACAACAGCCACAAATGTTGTAAATTACTTCTATCACAGCTTTGAACTGATTGGGTGATGTGCGTGACAACAGCCACAAATGTTGTAAATTACTTCTATCACAGCTTTGAACTGATTGGGTGATGTGCGTGACAACAGCCACAAATGTTGTAAATTACTTCTATCACAGCTTTGAACTGATTGGGTGATGTGCGTGACAACAGCCACAAATGTTGTAAATTACTTCTATCACAGCTTTGAACTGATTGGGTGATGTGCGTGACAACAGCCACAAATGTTGTAAATTACTTCTATCACAGCTTTGAACTGATTGGGTGATGTGCGTGACAACAGCCACAAATGTCACAACGACCACAAATGTCACAACAACCACAAATGTTGCAATGTTACTGCCACAAATGTCCTAATCGACTACAAATGTCACAACGCTGAATGCCACAAACGTCACAAAGACAAATGACGCAACTCACCAACCACAAATGTCGTAATTTACATTGACGTTTTAAAAAAAAAATCTTGTTTTGTCCTTTTGGGGCTTAGCTCAAATATAGTGTCCCTTGCTCGGCAGGATTACATGATCTATTCCCACTGTAGCATCCCTTAAAATGTTTCATTATTAGCACCAACTTAGTGGTCTGAAAACTCGATATCAAATCAATATTACACTGTAAAAAAGCACTGTTGAATAAAATGACTCTCGTACCATGTTCGGCACCATATAAGTAATGTTAGTTTGAACAAGACTGTCATGTTCGGTCGAACTGCTATAAAGGCCACCTTTATTTAACAACCACGCATCAATAACGGGCACTTCAAGCGCTACATTACGTATACCAATGCATCTATTTTAATTTGTATATAACGACTACCTGCTAATAAACGACTTTTGTAAGTTCTTTGTTATATAGAGGTTTACAGAAGACCTAGCAAGTTAGAAAAAAATATGTGTCTAATCCATTTGTTAAAGCAATGTATACAGTGTCCTACGAAATGTGATGTTATAATAGAGAAGAGCTCAGCGAGAGAGAGAGAGAGAGACAGAGAGAGAGAGAGATTGAGAGAGAGAGAGAGAGAGAGAGAGAGAGAGAGAGAGAGAGAGAGAGAGAGAGAGAGAGAGAGAGAGAGAGAGAGAGAGAGAGAGAGAGAGAGAGAGAGAGAGAGAGAGAGACAGAGAGAGACAGAGACAGAGGGGGGAGGGAAGAGATGTTTTATGTTTTATTTAACGACGCACTCAACACATTTTATTTTACGGTTATATGGCGTTAGACATATGGTTAATGACCATTCTGATTAGAAGCAAGGGACCTTTTATATGCAACATCCAATAGACAGGATAGCACATACCACGGCCTTTGTTACACCAGTTGTGGAGCACTGGCTGGAACGAGAAATAGCTTAATGGGTCCACCAGGTATGATCGATCTGACAACCCACCGCACCATGAGAGGACGCTCTACCACCGATCTATGTTCCACTCCCTAGCTCAGCGAAAGAGCGTCGTTGGATCGATCCTCCTCATTGGACTCATTTAGTTACGTCATGTGTTTCAGTAATTGATCAATAACTGGTGCATCAAAGGCTAAGTACTATCGTATGAATGGTGCTATCCTTATTGCTAAGAGTAGCCAATATGGCGGCAACGGGTTTGACAGCAGCTGATCAGTAATTAATGTACTTCAGTAGTCTTGTAAAACACACAGATTTTATTTTACCATTTTCATATACTATTTTACTTATGCAAGATCGCTTTTAAATCATATATCAAAGAACATTTAATGTACATGTTTATAAATTACGCTAGATAAGGTATGTCGATTTAACTCGTACGTCATTGAGTTCCTGCTGTTACTGGGACCTAGGTCTCCGAACGTCGTGTCGACATGATATATTGACTGTGCCTGTATTCAGAACATGGTATATTTAAACTGGTTCTAACGCCCACTTGTATTAAACAGTCACCTGTTATAAAAGGCCACATTTGTGTTCTCCTAAATCATGTAATACATGTATAATATTAACCTGCTCTAACGGGCACCTGATATTAGTGGCCACCTGTCTTAAACGGCTATTTTATACCCCCATATTTTACTCTATATGCATTTGCGTAAGTGGTTGCTAAATATTTATGTGGGCGATTTTTAGGTGTGCAGTTGTATTAGGATATTTTAATAGAAAAGTTATTAGTCGTATAAATACGATAAGGATCGCAGTTTAGTACATTAATCGTTTATGGCATTGGTAGATATGTTTTACATTCAGATATATGGTTTACGTGTATTTTATTTTGCAGATAAGTGTTAAATCACTGTACAATTCTCGTAATTGTTTAATATATGGATCGATTCCTCTATATTAAAACAATTCGTCTTGCTTTCACAAACTTTATTCTTCTTAACAAAATAAACAGCCAGCATATTAATTACAAAAAAAAGGCAAATATTCGTCTTGGTATGACACAACTGTTCAAAAATGCAATAAGATAAGATAGCCATGCATGTTCAATAACAAGATGTCTCATTCATAAACATTATTTTAATAATGACACAACTGTTCTGTACCAATAATGAACATTATTTTAATAATACAATTTTTAAAAGATGAACACATTAATTATAGCAATGGGATAAACAGTTTCCCTTTTTAGGATACAGCTGTTCTGTACCAATAAAGTAGTCATACGTGTCCACTGAAAAAATAGTCTTGTATCTATTAATCAAAATAGACAATCAACAGTTACAAGTGACATATTTTCTGCATCTGTTTGTGATGATGATTCTGCAATAAAATAGGGTTTTTTAAACTAGTATATTAATTATTTTATAATTATTGTTTATGAACATATACTTGAAGATATAATTATAAATTTTAAAGCACAAATTAATAATAATTTTGGTGAGAAGCCGCCTTTATGTAACTTTGACATAGCACAATTTAGATAATGAAAGGTAATCATTGTCCTTTTCATGGTACAACTGTTCTGTATGTTTACTAATATTAATAATAGTCATGTCCAAATTAAAAGAAAAATGACATTCATAAGAAATGTTTTCTTTAAAATAATAAAGAATTACTTAATAATAACAGAAACGTAAATGTGGCAGTGTTATTGCCTTTTAATAATATTCGAAATACCTCTCTCTTCCATAAACTTAAAACTACCGGATTTTGAAACAAACTATGCCAGATTGTTACCAAATGAAAATATATCTTAACGTAAAACAATTTAATGGCGCCAATACACGTTTATTATTTTGAATCACCCTGGCCCCTTGCTGTCCACGCGTTCAAGTACGAGCCAGGCACTAAATCATTTATTGTTTTGCAAGATTGATCTAATTTGTAAACCTAACGGACTTTGCGACCCAGTACGTCTCATTATACGATTGACTTACAGTGTTAGTTATGATTTATTACCAACTTGAAAGTAATGCAATAAGTCGTCATCAAAGTAAATTAATTTGGAAGCTGTGGGTTTATAGGCATCAGCTAAAGCACTATGGAAAGCGTGATTCACAAGTGAAAGGTGTTGCATACATGATATGTCTGATGCTATGACATACGATAGTATTTTAACTAATATTTCATGAGGGAGAATCCAGTCCGTGGTATGGACAGTCTGTGTATCATCAGTGGCCAATTGTTGAGATTCGTTGATGTCGTTTCGTTCTATAATGGGGCTCAGCTGTCCAGGAAGATATATCTGCGGACTTTCTTCGATGATATTATGCACTTGTTCTGGATCACCATCAAGAGATACGTAATGGATGCCATGTGCCAAGTGTTGATGAGCCAACAGGACTGATCAGGGTGGCACTATGTTGAAGCGACGAAACAACCAAAATCTGGACATTGTATATCTCACTTACAGCTTGTAGCGTTATCTGGTCCCCAAATGTACCATCGTTTTCCATTTCAGACAGGTACTGTTCTCTCAGTACAGTGAGGCTTGTTTTCCACCTTGTGACGTTTCCAATAGCCATATCGCTCTGCGCCAAATACGGGTGAAGCCTTAAGATTTTTACAATTTCTTGCCTCTAGGTTTCGGCAGATCTATACACACCATCTTTTTGAAGTTGATGAGAAATAGCGCTAAACTGGCAACTGCCATCCCTAGCGGGTTCAAACACTATGCTCAAACCACACTGTTCAGAAATATGTGAATTGTGATTGAATGTCCTGCTGGTTTGTAGAGGTCCGATCCGCTGAAATTAAATTTTCTGTATTTTACTTGTCGATTTCCAAGTTGGTGTTGCGTTTTCACAGTGCGTCACTATATTGTCATAGTGGCAAACTTCAACTTTATAACAATACGTATTATATCTTTATTTTTACATGTGCATTAATTAGAATTAGTTAGTTGGTAATCTGACGTCTGCCATGGTATCCACTTAGTAACATGCCAATCAAACCAATTAGTGTCAAGTACTAATTAAATATGTATCGAGCAATATAATAAAATGCAATTTAATTGTTGCCACGGGTATTGCAGGCGTCTGAACGAGTACACCTTGACAACTGTATATTACATAGATACGTGTTTAGTATGCGTCTTATAAATAAGGATCATTTACCCATGAAAGGCAGACTTGGGGAGAACAGATACTGTTCACATGCCTTGAAGTTCTCTCATAAAGCACAAACTCTACTGGAAAATCCGAGAGACAGTTTTGTGAATAAGCAATGTCAGCTCTATCCGGAGACCTGTGTGTCATTCACCCAAGAGCTCTGACTTGTATATTATCTGTATCACCATGTTGGTAATTTATTAATCATGTTTCATGTTTGGAAATTAAAATACAAGAAACTACATCACCAACTTGAGACTTATCTTCCCTCATTTACATTCCGGTAAAACAAAAAATGTACGCTGTGTTAATATTATCGGTTAGCTGGCTAGTGGTAACCGATTTTCCGCTTTCATCTTGCATGTTCAGTATCAAAGTTTGCCGATCCTTTGAAAGCCAGGCATAAGCGATGCAACAAGGCTTTGCAATATATTTCAAACTGTGTTTTATTTTTGAAGTGTTCAATTTACCGATTGAAAATATCGGCTGTTAACTATGCCAATTATAATTGTAAAACATTTCTTCGCTAAGATCTTAGTGCAAATGGAAATAGCGGTCCGGAGGATAAAAATCAAATATTTAGAGTCGTTTTGATCATGTATGTTCGGGTGAGAATATAGACAGACAGAAGAGAGAAAGATGTTTTAAATGTTTATATACATTTTAATAACTTTTGCAATGTATTTCAGTTTATTTACCTTGATGGTGTACCATTATTACAGCAGAGAAATGTAACACAGTCAATGGGTGAAGATATATATATATATATATATATATATATATATATATATATATATATATATATATATATATATATATATATATACAACCCTGCGATTAAGAAAATGTTTACGGAACAAAAATGCTGTGGAGAAATACGGTCCACGGCAATTTTACCGTTAATATGTTTTCAACTCAGGATTATAAGTAAATCTGAATAAGACTGATTAATCCCTCGAATGGATATGTTATGAACTGTCAATAGAGTTCATAGACCGCTAGTTATAATAATTAAAAAATACATCTTGAGAAACAAAAATCACACAGACAAACAAACAAAAAGAAATCAAATTTATTCCACGGCAAAACAAAAAGTGCCAAAGAGAATTAAAAATTCCGCGGCAATCGCTATGGCATTGCAGTTAAAGTGTGTGTGTGTGTGTGTGTGTGTGTGTGTGTGTGTGTGTGTGTGTGTGTGTGAATTTGCAACATCATTGCCTTATACATCATAAAATTATTCACACTAGACCGTTCTGATAGTATTCTTATTAACTGCATTAAAGTAGTATATGAACATAGTAAAATAAAATCTGTATGTTTTACAAGACTGCTGAGACACATTAATTACTGTCAAACTCGTTCCCGCCACGTTCGCTACTCTTAGCAACAAGGTTTTGTTTATGATAGCACCATTCATACGATAGCACTTAGCTCGGTCCTTTGATGCACTAGTTATTGATCACTGATTGAAACTCATGATATAACTAAATGAGTCCAATAAGGAGGATCGATCCTTGGACCACTCTAACCGCAGTCGGACGCTCTTTCGCTGAGCTACGTCCCACTCTTCTCTATTATGACATCGCAGTTCGTGAGACATTGAGTATTTGATTGATTGAAACATATGTCATTGCTTTAACAAATGGATTAGACACATATTTTCTTCTAACTTACTAGGTCTTCTGTAAACCTCTCTATAACAAAGAACTTACAAAAAGTCATCTTTATTAGCAGGTGGTCATTATATACAGATTAAAATAGATGCATTGGTATACGTAATGCAGCGCTTGAAGTGCCAGTTATTGATGCGTGGTTGTTAAATAAAGATGGCCTTTATAGCAGTTCGACCGAACATGGCAGTCTTGTTCACACTAACATTACTTATATGGTGCTGAACATGGTACGAGAGTCATTTTATTCAACAGTGTTTTGTTACAGTGTAATATTGATTTGATATCGAGTTTTCAGACCACTAAGTTGGTGCTAATAATGAAACATTTTAGGGGATGCTACAGTGGGAATAGATCATGTAATCCTGCCGAGCAAGGGACATTATACTTGAGCTAAGGGTATAACCCCAAAAGGACAAAAAAAAAAAAAAAAAAAAAAATGTCAAATTAAATGATGACATTTGTGGTTGGTGAGTTGCGTCATTTGTCATTATGACTGTCACGGGGATCCTATAATATCCGTAACTGAATGAAACACGACTGTCCAAATATCTCTCTTAACTGTATATCTATTAGATCTCTCTGTAACGGGCGGTTATCCGCTGGCTCGTCTAGGTATGATCAGAGATAAGATCTTATATAAAGTATATATTATTATAGCACGTTTAGTTCACTAGAAAACACAACAAAAACACAATACACTTTGGAATCTGTATTAACCTACGCAGACCAATGTACTGCCGCAGTAGTTAATTAACAACAACAAATAATAACAACCCAGAACTGATCACTTAATTAGTTAATCTCTAGGTGTCTAGTTTACACAATATGCTAATCACTTCACCGTGACACAACACCCACACGTGTGATAATTGAGAAACGCTGCCAGGAGAACTTAATTAATAAAGGAATTACAACTCTATTCCTAACTGGTTAATTTTTAATTAACCCTTACTACTCGTTCAATAACGTGTGATAATTGAGAAACGCTGCCAGGGGAACTTAATTAATAAAGGAATTACAACTCTATTCCTAACTGGTTAATTTTTAATTAACCTTTACTACTCATTCAGTAACCTTGTAACACAGAATTAATACTGGTACCTATCGCAATAAAGACAATAACCTACAGTTTACCTAGGTCCTCTAGGATGACTGGTTAAGCTTTTTATAATTATTTAGGACAGTGAGCCTACAGATTACTGCGTCAGATGACCGGCAGCACCGTCTAAATAATATTGGTATAATACAGTATTAAAATATTTAAAGTCACATCAATCACATCAAGGTTATACAACAGAGCAGAAAATATATAATTACCAAGTCCAAACGGACTAACGTTCCCCCCTGGACGCCTCCCAATATGTTTCTCCCCGATATCTCTAAAATCCTAGCTATTTATTCAAAACTCTCAGAGACAGCGAATATCGCCTGGGGGCACAACGCGGTACCTCACCTATCATCTGATATTTCCACCTCTCCCAGAGTCGGTATATTTTCTTAGATGACCAGACATTCTGTCGCCAGTCGCCAAAATCACGGTCGTCGAAACCGCACTCGCAGAGGTATTACGTAACTACTGGCCACATGGCCTCCACATCTGGACTAAGTGCATATTGGGATGCACGGTCGCGCGAAGGTATTACGTAACAAGGTGTCCATCTAGGCTAAGTGCATTTGGAACTGCACACGGCCCTCTAAAACAATTAATATCGCCACAGGCGAAAAGAAATTAAGAGCATGTACCGTCACAATGACATTTGTGGTTGAGACCTTTGTGACATTTGTGGTCGATCGTGTGACATTTGTGGTCGATTAGGACATTTGTGGCAATAACATTGCGACATTTCTGGTCGTTGTGACATTTGTGGTCGTTACGACATGTGTGGGCACTACACACGTTTCTGGTTCAGATTTCCTTCCTTGAGCAGAGCTAGATAACTCAAATGTTCGCTTATTAAATCACTCATGATTTATAATGAACGCTGACCGTGATTGTATGGAATAGTATGGTCCACTTCAACAGTCCAGTATAGCAACTTGACATGCTAAAACACAGTTAAGTGAGTAGATGGATTCAGGCTTGTTTTTATACCACTTCGAACTCTGTGACAAAACGTGTTCTGGTTCGCATCTAGCATATGCTACGATGATCCAAGAATATTCTTTACTCGTGTCGTTCTTTATATACAAATAAAGCAGTGTAGTATGTGCTTCACCTTTTTACCTCTTCAAAAGAAAAAAAAGAAAAAAAGAAACAACATTAATTTTCAAAGTTTAATAATAATTAAAACCCCAGCTGGTAGACATGATACAAGCAACCAAAGATCAAGATGCCATGGGAAGGGGATTACTTTGTACATGTCTGGGAATTCACCTGAAACATATACACAGGCATATGCGTGACATAGGGGTGGGAAAAATGTCAGTATCGGTTATGACCACCGCGAGCCTTGATGAGAGATTGACAACGGCGATGCATGGAAGCAATCAAACGTTGCAAAACACGTTGTGGAATGTTCTGCCACTCATGCTGAGGTTGCATTCAGAAGTCGTGGAAGTGTCTGGGATGGTAGATTCCTCCGGTGCACATGCTAATCCAGTGCATCCCACAGATGTTCTATTGGGTTTTAATCTGGCGAACAGGCAGGCCAAGATAATGTCTGGACGTTGTGGCGCTGCAGAAACTCCTGAATGACACGTCCAACATGTGGTCTGGCATTGTCATGCAGAAATATTACACCACTGACGTTCATGTGCGGAATGACGTGATGATGCAGGATATCGTCTCTATATCTGATGCCCGTGAGTGCACTTGCCACATGCACAAGAGCCGTCCTACCACCATGACATTGCCACCACCAAAATGGTCGACTTGTTGCACGCAGTTTGGAGCTCCGGAACTGGAGGCAAGCCTGACGAACGGCTTCCATCTCCAACAGATTGATATGGAGGCTCCTTTTGAAGACAGTCCACACACCGGACAAAAGGGAATCCAATATCCCTCCTTGATGAACGACAGAACCCATGGGTCCAGGGCTGGCAGGAGTCACCATTGTGGAAGAAAATTACATAACGCGCCGTCCTCAGATGAGCGTGACTCTGTTTGACGGGGGTGGGGGGGGGGGGGGGGGGGGGGGGGGGGGGGTTAGCACCATCCCAGATTCCCAGATTCCCAAGTCGGGACAGAAACCCCTCAAGAAAAACAGGTTTCTTAGTGGAAGGTGGGTAAAATGCAGCAGCACCAGAACAACGGTTACGAACATTACCAGGCTGGGGCAGGGGACAAACTTGACTGATTCCTTGTCCATAACAAATCCAAAGTCTGAATCAAACAGCAACATCTCCTTGACTGACCAGCTGTGAAACTAAGTTTTCACAATATCGGTAGCCCACTGCCCAGACAGGTAGTGGTCATTTCACAGCAAGAGATTGTCCTTTCACGAGCGCCCCGACATCTGCGCAGTGTGATGTGATGCATTTGCGGCAACTGCCAAACAACTTCGAGCCATCAGGGGAAGACACCACAGCCTTATCCAACCTAGATGGTTGTTCACCTGAAAGAGAAGTTTTGATAACTTCTCCATTATTTCTATGGTGACACGTCCAAAAGGCACTGGACAACAGTCCATCTTATCCTCCGCAAGCATCAAGAAAGACGCACCCAATGTCTGGTATTAAGAGAGTGCGACCAGCTTCATACCGGGTAAGAGCTTCCCGATGGACAAAGCTGCTGGAAACTCCACCACTGCTCCCATCATATGATTGGTTCCAACGATCAATTTATCAATCTCCAGTAAGGATTCGTGTGCCTCCTGGAAAACCAAGCTCCGGCCGCGGAGCCTCCACCACCAGCGATCGATTCCCAAAAGAAACGTGCTGAATAGTGGGAACAGCCACTTCCGCTGGGAAAGCGTCACCACATACAAGTCGTATAATCGAAACATCTTCCGACTCCAAACCAGAACCGAAAGGCAAATCTTCTTAGGAAGAGACCTCCCTCAAAACCAGCGGCACTGAAGACGGCTGACCCTAATAGGCCTCCATCCCTGCGTCACCCCTGCTTCGCCAAAACGATCATTGGTGGAAACAGGCACCAACCGAGCTGGAAAACCAGGCAACGGCGGAACAGCCGACACAGCTGGATTCAATGGCTGACACACAATTCCCACCTGCAGCGTAGCCCGGAGCCACAAGAGAAAGTTTGCAAACAAACTTGCCTGAATCCCCCCTGGTCGACCCTAAGAATGCACATGAAGCAAAGGCTCTTGTCACCTGGTAAGGTGGCGAACTTCTACCTCAGTCTGACGAGGCGTCTAAAAGGGTTGCCTCCCTTATACCAGCCGTAGCCAATGGGGGAACCTCCGGGTAAACATACATGTAGGGAGTACTCCTGCATCCAGTGCGCAACGTGAGGATCTACCGCCCCCCCCCCCCCCCCCCCAAGAGCATCCCCACAGCTTCACCCTACAGTGGGTGGAACTTTGGAATTTCGCAAAAAAACCAAACCGACTGCTTCAGCTGGATTCCATCCAGATGGGAAAGCAGGGGAACTGCGGCAGCAGAAGCCACCACCGCCTCCCTACACACAACCTGTGTTGACGCTACCTCCACCATCGGATATACCTGTGCCTTCGTCGGAGCAGCCTCCCTGACAGTTAACCGAAGCAGACATCTTTAGTGAGCTAGTGATGCCGGCCAGCATCACTGAACCACTAGCAATGCTATCCAAATGGCGGTGGAAAGAGGAGGCATTCTTATGCCTACCACCGTTCCTTGCACGAACTGTGCCCCCGGACTTGTTAGAAATTGGTGGCATCTCTGACTGGAGGACAACTCCAGAAGTTGCCTCCTCGCTCCTCTCTCCCTTCCTTTTCGAATATCCCTCTTCCTGTTCGCCTCCCGGACATGGTGACGAAATTTCGTCCAAATAGACGAAGGCCATGTCGTGCAGACCTCGCACTACTTGTCAAAAGAATAGGCCCTACAGGACCGACACAGCGGTTGAGCCCGATGAAGCCGTGTCAGACATTCCGACAAATGTATAACCTCAATTAACCCCAAAACAACAACGTATGTCTTGGTAAAGGCTAGGGAAAAGACAAACAACAATTACAGTTTAATTACACGTTACACGAAAAACCCAGAAACATTTTGCAGAGCTTGTAAATTTTACTACCGCAATGGAACACTGCAGAATTGATAACGATTGTTTGCACATGCGCGGATATGGATTTCCATCCGGCAAGGGAAGACAGTTCTGCAGTGGAGTAGATGATGGGTTGTATAGCATGGTCGTTGTGCTAGTACAGTAAGTTGAATAAGAATATTGAACAATAAGAGATAATTTGATGATATAGGAAGTGTAAATGTTATATTTATGTATGCAGTTCAATGATTATTGCTGTAAATGGATGTTTGAAAAATGAGAGAACAACCTTCCTAAGAACTGAGCAAAGATCCATCATGCGCAATGTGAAAAACTAGTTTTCTACTAACCAACTATCAGGCGCAGAATTCAGTTCTTAGTGACCCAATAACACATAGCAATGCCATAGTTATGATGCTAGCAATGTGTGTGTTATTAGGCAGCGAAACAATAACACTGAATTATGTAGCGCTAATCGGGTTACAAAAAAACATGGCTGCATGATAAAGTAGTTTTTTCGTGAAATCGTAAGGGTATATCGGCAACAGCTGGACAGGATTTGCTAACATGTTTAGTACACCGGAAACCTACTTCACTAAACTCTTGCAACCTTACGATCTCGGAAAGTAATGCTAAAAGTTAAAAGAGCAGCACATTAATGAATTAATAACTGGCTATTGCATGTGAAACATTTGAAATTCAGCATTGTGAAGAGACGACCTTGAACAATTGTTTAGTCATTGAGATCTGTAAAACACATTCATCGGTTAAACCCACACCCACTCCCACCTCCCCGCTACCCATTTATTTATAGATGATTATCCAACATACTCACCAATGAGTTTTCTTTCTACCATTCAGATAATGAAAAACAAGGCTTTAAAACTTTATTTCCTTGTTTTTTATTTTTCTAAGAAAACAATATGCAACTTTTTTCCAAAAAGTTCTTTTACTTTCTCATAACGAAAGCATTTATCTATATTTCATTAAATTCTTTAAAAATATACCATTAATCAAGCTTCAAAGGCTGAATAATATAAAAAGTAATAATATATAAATCAACAAAATCGTTAATTTTCTCAGGCAGGGAATGATTGCTGGGGAGTAAAATAGAAACAGTAGAACAGTATCAAAGTCAGTGTTCAAGTCTTGTACAGAGCCGATCAGCAGGTGTAATATTAGTGTCCCTTCAGACCATGTAGTCCATCTACTACCTTTCTATGCACAATGGCTGGGCCAGATTCATCATATTCTTGTTTGCTGATACACATCTGCTGGAAGGTAGATAGAGAAGCCAAAATGGAACCACCAATCCAGGCAGAATACTTTCTCTCGGGAGGTGCAATGACCTTGATTTTCATTGAGACAGGAGCAAAATTGGAAATTTCCTTCTGCATCCTGTCAGCAATACCTGGGAACATCATAGAGCCACCAGAAAGAACAGTGTTGGCATACAAGTCTTTATGGATATCAACATCGCATTTCATGATGGAGTTGTAGGTAGTCTCATGAATACCAGCAGATTCCATATCAAGAAACCATGGCTGGAACGTGGCTTCTGGACACTTAAACCTCTCATTGCCAATGGTAATTACTTGTCCAACTCGTAGCTCTTTTCCAAGGTAGAGGATGAAGCTGCAGTAGCCATCTTTTGTTCAAAGTCTAATGCCACATAGCACAATTTTTCTTTAATGTCTCTCACAATTTCCCTCTCTGCTGTGATGATGAAGGAATAACCACGCTTCATGACGATCTTCGTCAGATAATCTGTATGATCACTACAGGCAAAATTGAGCCTCAAGATGGCGTGAGGAAGAGCATAACCCTCGTAGATTGGTACAGTGTGCGTGACTCCATCACTGGAATCCAGGACAATGCCAGTTGTACGACTTGAAGCGTACAGAGACAACACGGCCTGGATGGCAATATACATAGCTGGAGAGTTGAATGTTTCAAACATGATCTGTGTCATCTTTTCTTGGTTGGCCTTGGGGTTGAGGGGAGCCTCTGTCAAGAGAACTGGATGTTCCTCGGGAGCCACACGAAGCTCATTGTAGAAGGTGTGATGCCAGATCTTCTCCATGTCATCCCAGTTGGTGACAATGCCATGCTCGATGGGATACTTCATTGTGAGGATTCCTCTCTTGGACTGAGCTTCATCTCCAACATAGCTGTCTTTCTGACCCATGCCAACTATCACACCCTGCAAAATAAAGGAACAAGTTACAGACAGGCAAAAAAAGGGACAAATGTACATCTTCTCTAGTAATGTCAGAAAACACAACTACCATTCTGTTTTATAAATAAGTATACAACGCCCCAATCCCTATTTCAATCATTTTAGTAATGAACCCATATCTGCCTCGAGTGGAGCTAAACGGTCGTAAAATATTTTCTGGTACCGGCCTGCGCCTGTTTTTTTTTCTTCTATTAATCAGAAGAGCTAGGCCTACTGTCGTGTTGTAATATTAAGGTCCACGCAACCAGCTACGTGTACTTCGTTAAGAGACATTCTGAGAATACTGCTAAAGCAATACATGTCCCCTACCGGGACCAACAATTTTCATATCTTACAAGTTCAAGGGCCATAACTCTGACAAATCGCCACTAGAGCACATTAAATCAATCATCGGCTATTGGATGTAAAAAAAAGAAAAGGGGGGGGGGTTAATTCTGACAGAGAAAACCCGCCATATTTTTCCATAATAGTAGCAAGGAATCTTGTATATGCACAATCTCAGACAGGTTAGCATTGTGCAAAAATGTCCGGAAAACTACGTGGGAGAGACAAACGGACAGAGGGCAGAAAATACCTATAGTCCCCTCCGGTTGGATCGGTGGGGGACTAATAATACGGTCTCAAACTAGCACACATGCGATGAGTGTGCAACAGTGGTTCCACGATTTTGTATGGTTTACAATTTTACAAAAGGACAATTTGAGTTTGTTGATCTGGATCTACAAACGCAGATCGGTTAAGGTTGTTGGGGAAAATAAAGGACTCATTGCTAGATTAAACATCAATAACACACCTATAGTCCGTCCCATCATTCTATAAACATTTGGTTTTGGTAAATAATTTCAGTTTCATTTGAAGTAAGAAGAAAAATCAAGTGTTTTGGTAATAACACAATTATACAATTTTTTTGTGCAATTTTCAAATCAGTCGGCTTAGAAATAACTTCTAGTAAATTTGTAAGTAACCCAATACAACCTGTCAGCTATAACAAATTCAATATTTTGCTTTCTAAAGTAAATAAATGCTAGGTATACAATAGTGTAACAGAATTGAGATTTTAAAATCGAACTGCAAGTTTATTCGAAGATAGTTGCTTTGATAGAACATTTGTATAGCTATATTTAATTATATTAATTAATTAGACCTACAAAATATTAAAAATGTAAATTACTTTGAAGTTTTCTTAATTTATTACAATTTAGTTTCAAATCAAATACATTGTAATATTATACTTTTTGAAAACTTACCACCCCCAAAAACCCCACCCAAAAACACAAACCCCCAATAACTTACTTGATGTCCTGGGCGCCCAACAATGGACGGGAAAACAGCCCGGGGGCATCGTCGCCAGCAAACCCGGCCTTGCACATTCCAGATCCGTTGTCGATGACAAGAGCTGCAACATCATCATCTGCCATTTTGTTAATTTAGCGAATAAATCTGACATTGAAATAAAACTGAATCTGTACGATCCTTTCCGTTCACTTGCCAGCAAGCAATCTGGTCTTCGATCTGACACCGGCCGGTAAAAATACTCTCACCTGAGCACACATTGTTATGACTAAGCTGAATAATGTATTCATGCAAATCCATATATGGAGATGTTGGATGGCCTAACTGACTCCTTTTCTGGGACACCGGGTCGGCTTACGCTGAACATCATGTTATGGGGCCAGCTTAACCCCTTACAAAAACGGAAGCCCATACGCCTGTGCTGGGCTGTTCAGATTTAATCAGGGTGGAAGTAGTACCGGGGTACGACGCAGCCTTAAACCAGCTGGCTAATCCACTACATCCAGGTGCGTGTTCGGGGTGGGGTTAAGGGGTCGACCCCCCCCCCCCCACGCCTGATGTGGGATGGCCTAACTGACTCCTTTTCTAAGAAATCGGGCCGGTTTCAGCTGAACATGTTGTTGTGGGGCGAGTTGACCAATAACTGGGCGTGTTAGTAATTGTTGTGGGGCCAGTTGACCAATCGTTGGATGAGTAAGCAATTGTTGTGGGGCCACTTCTGTGTTAAGAAACACAGATGGCGGGTCTCCATTACGATTATTTTTATGGTATCCATCTTTTTATGCAATATTTAGCACGGTGTTTGTGTGGTAGTCGACTGGACCTGAGAGCAAAAATATTCTTGCGAAATGAAGAGAAGGCGATCTGCAGTACAAATCAAACAAGGAGAAGCGGTCAGAATAATCGAAAATTGTTGAAAAGGCATTACGTATTGTTATAGATCAGTAATATTGTTGGAAGTTTGTTTGTTCTGTTTAACGACACCTCTAGAGCACATTTATTCATTAATCATCGGCTATTGAATGTCAAACATTTGGTCATTTTGGTGTCCAGTCTTGGAGAGGAAATCAAAAGGGCCCACCGACGAGGATCGATCTTAAACCGCGCACCAAGCCAGCACTTTACCACTGGGCTACGTCCCGCATCGGTAATATTGTTGAGATTCGCTATAGAACGGCTTCAGAATGAGCTACGTGCCACCCGGAGAGGACATTATGTAGACCTGCTGTTTTGTATTCCTCATCATATATATTAACAAAACAGTTTTGGTAAACAGGCTTCTGGTGGTGGGTGTGGCAAATATGGGGGTCAAAGTAGGGCTTCTCCCAAAAACAGGTCAACCACTAATAGTTATTAGGAGAGCAGATAACAGACAGAACCTTTCAAATGATGATAGAAACATCAAACATGGCACAGATGATATGCCTGGGGCGTTCGTCAAATCCAATCAATGAACCACTTGAATTTTCAATATGGCGGCCATACTGTCGTACCAACGTTCATTATTGAGATGTATTTTAATAGAGCTTTTCGATATTATCATTTTATTTTATTTTATATGTCTAGATACATGCTAAACCTAACGTCTGATACGTACAAAAGGTCTCTAACGGTGGGAGTGGAAAATACTGGGGTTAACGTATCGCAACCTCCATAAAACATGATCACCTACTATTAGCACTATTGGCATAGCAATAATAGAAATGACCTTTGAAATTGAGATACAAGCATGAAACTTTACACAGATGAGGTGTTTGGAGAGTTCTTCAAATTTAATCAATGAGCAACTTCAAATGTCAATATGGCGGTACTTTTTCAAGATGGCCGCCATTTTTTCCAACTATTGTGCGTTATCTCGGTGACTTTTTATATACTAGTATTTAGAAGCATGTCGAAAGTAATTCTGATATTTAAAATACAATCAGAATTAATGTTTTTTTATTCAAAATGGCTGCCATATTTCCAGCAAACATAGTCACCAGCTACAATAGAAGAACATAAGATGGTACCAGTATACCTTGTTCCATAAACAAACCACTTTATGATCAAACATACAGAGATGATCTCCCTGAGACGTTCTTCAAATCCAATCACTGAACGACTTGAATTTTCAATATGGTAGCCATTTTTCAAGATGGCCGCCATACTGTCCTACAAATGTTCATCATTGAAATGTATTTTAATACAATTTTTATAATATTTTGCTGTATACATGCATAGCAGGTTTCCTTCAGTGGTTGTGTCTTAAAATATGTAATCAAGAAGGGACAACTGGTAACATTTAAATCTCTTCTTGGGATCATCTTTACATAAATATGTACTTTGATGTGTTCAGGTGGTTTTGTGAAGAGCAGTCATGCTTTCATCAAAACCAAAGAAGACATCTGCCCTTAAAATAATAATACTTACTGAATTTACACTATTTGCCCCCTGGGTATTGGATTTTCTCTAAGCATTCCTAGTGAGATGACTATGAAAGAATATGGCACTGTGAAGGTGAAAGGGATACAAGCTAATTACGTGAAAGTGCTATTGAAAGATAAGAAAGTTAACATGTTCAAAACCTTCCTCTGGTTGTTAACACTATGATTTCTATCAGAAAGTTGTATTTGACCAAGTGTGAAAAGATGAGTTCAATAGCAAATTGCCCACTTCGAAGGTTGTGATGGTCCTTTGTACGTCTGCTGTCACAAGTAGAGACGTTGTTCCTAAGTCAGAGATAGGCTCTGAACATTGACGGGTACTAACCAGAGGTACAATGCGGAACAAAGAGTATGAAGTCAGCACACATTATTCTGTTCCAGAATCAGATGACTTGTCCCTCAATCAAAACAAAGCTACTACTGATAGGTTAGCAAAAGTTCAGAAACACCCCAAAGTATAATAGTTCTGTCTAGGAGAAGATTCCAAGAAGATACCAAAATGCAACTTGCTACCAATCATTTCAACAGGTATTATCTGTTCCTGTACTGAAATCAATGAAAACGTTACAATCAGCTTATTTTATATCATCCATATAATGTAAATTGGATTACAACGTGTGGTCATTCATGCAAATGATATTGTAATCACTGTACTAAGCATATATTATATACAAGCACTGACTAGCAAGTCTGCGTGATGTGATACATATGTTGGACTGTCACTCTTCACAGACTTCCATTTTTTCTGCAATCTCTGTAGAAGGTATCTAACCAGTCATATTTGGGGAAAAAGCTTTGGTTTCAAGCAACATAGTTTACGAAACATCAGTCATAAAACATTTGGCAAGCATAGAAAAAACTCACTCGAGATGTAAGCTCTTAGGTAATGCTGCTATGCATCAGTTGTCAGTGCAAGCCTATAGTGGGCAATGGGCAACTCTATTAACGTGCCCCTATCCACTAGGGTTCAGGCACGCCCGCCCCGGATCTAGCCTCTGACATCGCCAGTGACCACTTCCGGGGCCTATAGTAAGACATAATCCTCGGCCATTGCAAACCTAGATGAAGACATTATCTTCAGCACAAAAATCATCTTAATTACTAAAACTGCTTCCACCTATAGACGCTCAACTTTGTGATCTTGCTACAATAATATGCGATCATAATATAACTGAAATACCCAGATAATTTTTAATCATTTGTCAATTAATGACTTGAATAGATGTTAAAGTCTCTTTCCATTAGCTAAAAATAAATTGTGTGAGCAAGTTCTTGGTTTCCGATGTCCCAGAACGCTCGGGGAAATATAGCCAGTACCCAGAAAAATTACCAAGGCTAAACAAGACTATATTGTTAGTATGTTTCAATAAAAATAACCACAAGGTCAAACAAATGATAGCACGCACGATCGGATCCATCTATCATGCTCTGTCTCCCCCCCCCCCCCCCCACACACTCCCGAAGACAAACATGAAGAAGACAAGACGTCGAGGATGAAGGAAACTACTACAGAGATAGCCAAAGAAGGTATTGATTGATCTCCATGATATGGTAAAGTAGTTTGGTAGTGGAACAAGGTATACTGGTACAAGCTTATGTTCTTCTATTGTAGCTGGTGACTATGTTTGCTGGAAATATGGTGGCCATTTTGAATAAAAATATTAATTCTGACAGTATTTTAATTATCAGAATTAATTTCAACAGGCTTTTAAATACTAGTACCTGAAAAGTCACCGAGATGGCTAAAATCGGACAAAAATATTATTATACATGTAAATAACGGACAATGGTGGAAAAAATAGCGGCCATCTTGAAATATTACCACCATATTGACATTTCAACTTGTTCATTGACTGAATTTGAAGAATTCACCAAAGACCTCATCTGTACAAAGTTTAAAAACTGTATTATGCCAAACTCTGGCGAGCATAATGCATTATTTTTATTCCTAATATATGATATTGACGATACCGAAACACACGAGGGTAATAGTATCTTTATCATATAATCTCAAGCTTAATACAACGTGTTTTTGTCCGTACATCAAAATAAACTAGTGTTTAACGTTTTCTGTTTTATGAACGCTGGACAGCTTTCAGTGTAAAAGTGCTATTGAAATGTTTTTATTTGATGACTATGAATGCATACGTCAGTTATGGCGTGTCACCCAAGTACGTTTGCTTAAATGTCAATAAACCTAGTGCATCTAATTTGCAAAGTTATCAAATTCTTAAAGTATGTGATCTGAAAAAATATCACATACTTGGATTGCACTGAAAATGTGAGATATTATATTATAAATATCATGGGCGTTCGGTCCTGCTCTGCGGTTATGATTAGTACCAGTCGATGGAACGCCGATGCGCGCGACGCCATATAGTAGTTGTTCATGTATATAGAGAGAGGATCGGAAACGAAGGTTGACCAGACACACACCTCCACTCGCTAAAAACGACAAATTTAAAACATAAAAAATTACATTTACACCACAAAACTTGTATCAGTCGATTCCTAACATGATAATCTTTCTGCCGATATTGTTTAATGGTATTCGTTGAACAATTTTCATGTCACATTCACCGAAAACTTGTGCAGCCTCGTCTAAAAAAAACATTTGGTTCCTTCAAAAGTAAGTTTAGGCTCCGCTACAGGCACAGCATGTTTTCTTCATGAACAAAATCTACATAAAAGTTTGTCAGTGAAAGACATTCAAGTACATTTCTGTCCACTATTGGTGCTGCTGAGTAAAAAGGTTTCTCGCTGATTAACATTCAGGTACGTCTCTGTCGACTGTATCGTTGCTGCTTTGAGTGATAACAGGGCCCTTGTTTTCCAGTTCTAACCAGTGCTACACGATGTATGTATGAAGGGGTGTGTCGTGTCGTGGTTAGTCTTATAGGAGAATATTATATTTAAATAATCCTTTGTTGTTGATCGTTACGTGTACGCCCTTTGGTGTCAGGTTTCCCCTCGCACACTCTAGATCCTTCCTCCCCAATCTAATTAAAATTAGCTCCACTGGTTAATTACTATTACCTGTGGATCTAAAAGCACCCCGTTGGAGCTCATGTCTAGTTGACCTTTCATTCGACCAATAAAAACCTTACTTGCAAAATCATGCCAGTGATTTGAAAAGAATTTGAAAACATTCGGGATTATGCCGAGGGTATACGAAATGATTCGGGTGAATTACGAAGTATGCCGAAAACTAATTTCAATATAAAATTTTACATAAAATTCGTTTCAAGACGAAAAAACCCTGGGATGATATATCCATAAAATCTGTTTATACTAGTATACAATCCTGAGTTTATTACTGCACTTTTCCCCCTGTTTTGTAATGTTGAAATAGACCAACAAGTTCGCCTATTGCATAATGGCTGTTCGCTTTTGAAAATAAATGTGTTTAACACATTCTCACAATCCTCACAATCAGGGCTTCCCTACAAATATTGTTTGTAAGTTGTGAAGTGGCATCTACTACACTGGGCTGGGTGAGAGATGATAGCTGGCTCCTCATATGGATATGATATGGTATCATAGATACCCGAGATGAACCATAAACGTGTGATATGTGTCTCCAAATATAATAACTGCTCTGACAGATGCAACTGCCTAAATTTAATGTATTATGTACACAGCTGTGCCCACATAATTACTTTATAGGTAGTGTGCGTCACTGTTCACAGAAATCGATACTTTGAGTTATCATAATGACTCATTAAAGTGCCACACAAATTGTTATATCTAAAATATCCATTTATCATTTTTGCCGTTTCTGCAATTTGTCGAATGCAGTATCATAGTGTATATTTTTTCAATAAATTTAAAATGGTACATTTCACCACTGAAATATTTGTATTGTATTTTTCTTGAATATTTCTTAAAAAGATACATTCAAAAGTTTATATTATATTAATATTTTAGGAGAGATATCGAAGGAATTTCAAAATTGATGTAATTTGCATATTTTGTCAAACCACCTACAAACATTTATAAAACAAATTTGGTAGCATTACCCGTATCACTTACTTCCCTTTACATTTAGTGCCACCATGCCTTAAAACTATTATATACCAAATTTCATACACGTTTTCTGCTATTGTCCTTATGTTGTTCAGTGGAAGTGTACATTATGCCAGTAAGATTTTGCATTGCCTGATTTACATCAGCGCAGGCTGGAGAAGACAACAACCAAACTGTCCATTGTAATTCTGTCATACCTCTCCCTCTCGTGAGACCTCCAGATGTATTCATAGTGCGCATAAGTATGTGTTCAATAGCCAAATCTGTTGAAAGACCATGTTTCCCAGTATCTATGACGTCTTCTTATGACGTGGTATCCTTCTTGAAAATATTTAAGTACATCAGGATGTTCTTCACCCAGCTAGGACATGCTATTTAAATGCAGGTATACAGACTGTATAAAATAATGTCCTGAAGCGGCAAAGTATGGCAACATTTCGGATAAAGCCTGGATAAGAAGACCCCAGTTTCCCATACATTCTGCTTTGATGAATCTTAACATTTCAATCATCTCAAGGTACTGTATCCATAGTTTTGCTGTTCTGCGACCTTCCATCAATTTTTTAAATCCATCAATTGCTTTGTGAATTTTTTCCAAGACTTTGTCACAACATGCTGTCTGTATGTCTATTTGACCATTGCCCAATTTATCCAAGATATCTGCCACCAATAAAAAAAAAAAGTACATTCACTATCAGGATTTTGTTGATCTGTTATTGTACTCTCAGGTTTTGGCCCAGCATAATATTCAGTGCAGCCACCTGTAATTTCGTGAGTTCCTGATTCATCAGGGCTGTTTTCAGTATCATCTGGGGTTTGCTCGGCTGTATGTTGTACCATAGAGTATTCCATCCTGTCAACTGATTCTGGATCAGAATGTAAATCATCACCATCCTGGATAAATGGAATAGACATCCCATAAATGTTTGACAAGATGATTCAGTTCAGGACTGCTTCTATGAGAATGTGTCCCCTTATAGCCCTAGATACGGCCTTGCCACTATGCATTTGTCCTACAGCAGTATCAGCATAAATGGTCTCCAATAACTGATGAAGGCCAGAACCTCCCATCAGATGGCCCATACTTCCAAGGAAACTCATTTCAATATGAAGTCCTCCAAGCCTAAGCACAATACCTTGGATAGCACTATCTGAAGAATCACCTTTTTGTATCTGCAATGCCTTCCACCATAGAGGCTGGTCAAAGATCAGAACTGGTGTAACATCAAATTGCTTAGCCTGCTTGCTTACAAACGTCATGGTAGAATAGATACATGTCTCATCATTAGACTTGAGATTGATCATTGGCATGAATAAAACTGACGATTTCCCTGCGTGAGGACCGATCATTGGCATGAATAAAACTAACGATTTCCCTGCGTGAGGACCGATCGTTGGCATGAATAAAACTGACGATTTCCCTGCGTGAGGACCGATCGTTGGCATGAATAAAACTAACGATTTCCCTGCGTGAGGACCGATCGTTGGCATGAATAAAACTGACGATTTCCCTGGGTGAGGACCGATCATTGGCATGAATAAAACTGACGATTTCCCTGCGTGAGGACCGATCATTGGCATGAATAAAACTGACGATTTCCCTGTGTGAGGACCAATTATTGGCATGAATAAAACTGACGATTTCCCTGCGTGAGGACCCATCATTGGCATGAATAAAACTGACGATTTCCCTGGGTGAGGACTGATCATTGGCATGAATAAAACTGACGATTTCCGTGCATGAGGACCAATGATTGGCATGAATAAATCTGACGATTTCCCTGCGTGAGGACCATGCTGAACCATCTGCATGAATTCATTCCACGAAGGTGGACGAGGGTTTAGTAACCAGGAGGTTTTCCAAAGCAGGTCAGCATTGAAAGTGTTATCGACAGCTGGTGAAATCAGAAACTTTTTGTACTTCAAAGAAAACTATCTGTCGCAAAATTTAGGGGGCGCCCCCGTAGATCCGCCCTACCCTATGGCAATGTGTGGATTATATTTGAATAAAATGTTACTTCTACTATCTATGTTATCTTACAAATTAATTATGCTTATATAATGCCTTACAAATTCATTTTAATTAAGATAAATATGTAAATCAATAAAAAATAACAATTTTTAAAATCCCCCCATCCCCCCGACAAAAATTAAGAAAACCCCCACATTATATAGGAGGAAGAGGACCAGTGCGCCAGGAACGGCACGGGGGGGGGCAAAGCTGGCGGCTAAACCTTCTGCGACGCCGCTCCCAGCCCAGCCTGAGTCGACGCGAGCAACCCCACGGGAACCGCCGGCCAATGACAGGGACGAACTCAACACCGCGGTGTGCGAGACGCCCAACGACCCGCTCTCTCCGACCGTCACGCACTCTAGGCAGAATTGGCCGGTATCTCCGATACCGCCAATCGCCGCTCCACGGGTGCGGACTCCGGTGCAGCGGTCGATACAGACCGCTCCCGTCGAGTCACCAAAGGGTAAAGTTGTTGTCTCTGCGGCCAAACGGTAAAGTTGTTGTCTCTGCGGCCAAACGGAAGGCAACATCACCGACCACTCAACCAGCCAAGACCAAGCCGCCATCAGCGTCCACCAGTCCCCCTGATGATGAAGAATGGACTTTAGCAGTCAACGGGCTACGACAACAGCTCCACAAGTACATGCAGGGGGACACGCTGGATCCGAAGCGACTTCGGGGAGGATTCCTCAACGTGGACTGGAGACCATTGGACGACGGCAGCCAATATGAACTACACAACCAAGTTTTCAAAGGAGTGCATGGAGTAGTCGTCACGCACAAGAGGGATCAGATCTACAGGCAGTGTCTCTTGTTTGCAGGGATCGACAACCGATCGATGCACAAGATGATCAGCGCAGTCTGCGGCCCCGACTACTCCACTGTAGTTCAGACTCTACGCCGGCGACAACATCTGCTACCGTCACTCCAGGATTCTCCAGCCTCCCCGAAATAGACGCCAACCTTATCTAGGACAGGTAACCTCCTTTTTTGGGACTAGTTGGACTTTAAATGTTTTCGGCCGAGCCTCAAAATTCTTATGTTTATTTTTTTTATAAATAGTCCAACGCACTTCACTTTGTCACCCATTCAATTGCTCAAATCACCTTAAAACCTTTTAGGCCGAGCAGTCAAACTTACTTTTGGATGTAAATTCTTAGTCCGGACATGATTGGGATGCAGTTATTCTCCGTAGACTTGGGTTTTTTAAAGGTAGAACCAAGGAATCGAACTTCAGCCAATTACATCGTGGCTTTTACTTGGTGTCTACTAGTCGGTCCGCGCAGTCGTTGGACCTTTACTAAATGGCTTTATTCCAAATTCCGTCCACTTCAAACTTAACCCCCCCCCCCCCCCCCCCCCCGTCCCGGACTTAGTCACTGGCGAAAGTAAGAGATTAAGCCCGTAACAGGCGTGCGTGAAACCTTCGTGGTATATACGCACGTAAATACTTCAACAACAACAACAACATTAACATTATATATTTTTCAATTTTTCTCTACTTTTTGTATGTTATTAAGGAATATATCACGATTAGAATATTGCACAGAAACCTTCTGTTGCAGTTTGTTTTGGGTCATTTCATATATTGACTGGTCTAATATGTTACTTTCCTTCGACTCTGTCTTCTGAGCTACACCATTGCCTACCTGTCTCAACTTCCTCCACGGGTGCAGTCTCTGTGCATTTCCATGCACCCACCTGGCATCCTTGTCCTCTGCCGCTAATAAAGCTGGTCTGACCCACGGCACTAACTAACGACCGCCGGTATTACAAGTGCCTTTTAACAATGCCAGAAGTAACTACTGAACGCTCCCCGACGTGGCCAGACTAAGCCCACAGCTGAAAGCTGATGGCAAATGACAGGTGTGTGCCACGGATAGCCACAAGAGACAAGCACCTGTCGCGGTTGGAGAGACAAGGACTGGGATGTGGAGGTAGACTGCAAAAGAAGTTGAAAGATAGGAGGCGTTGCCAGATCGGGAAGAAATGAGAAGGAATTCAAAGGAGAGAAAGGAAAGGGGGCAGTGGGATTAAAAAAAAGGAAGAAAAAAAAGTTAGATATCTCTGTTGTTATGAACAGTCTAAATCGTATAGACCCAATAGATGGGTAACTCTCCCAATCAGTTTGGTGGGTGAGTTACAGGGTGGAGTGAGGGACGACCACGTATAGACCCAATAGATGGGTAACTCTCCCAATCAGTTTGGTGGGTGAGTTATAGGGTGGGGTGAGTTACAGGGTGGGGTGAGGGACGGCCACTCTCAACCGGCCACTGTTACCCCCGGGCTGTCAGTAAGCGTAACACATACCTATTGTTACGTATTTAGACTAATACAATATTACGAAATTTATATATGCCTATATTATGTTTCTAACGTAACATGAAGGAATATAAGAGGGTTTTTTTTATACTTACCTCACATCCAAGCGGCCAGGTTCAAGTCAGCAGGTTTACACCGGAATTAAAGTTTAAAAGTTTGTTTTGTTTAACAACACCATTAGAGCATAATGATTAACTAATCACCGGCAATTCGATGTCAAACATTTGGTAATTCTGACACGTAGGAAAACCCGCTACTTTTTCCCAAGGCAGCAAGGGATGTTTTATATGCACTTTCCCACAGACATAATAGCAGATACCATGGCCTTTAACCAGTCGTGGGGCACTGGGTTTAATGAGAAAAACAATCAGGTGAATGGATCCACCAAGGTGGTTCGATCCTGCAATGCAAGCACCTCAGACGAGCACTCAACCGACTGAGCTAAACCCTGCCCTTACACCGGAAATGACCACAGGCTTTTGGTGTACTCAGCATTTGGTTAAGACTTTTTGGTTTTGCAGGCGTGATTATACCAGGATATAAACCAGAGTAGACTGATCAGGTTAGATACACAGTATATACATGTACATGTATTGAACGTGGCTGTGCTCTCAAAACCGCAACAGTTACCTCCCATAAGTTCAATAGATGATGTCGATGATCACGATGACGTTTATAGTCTTGGACGAAGGAGCCGGCCTAAGTCGACACGGGCGTCCATGACAGGCGTGCGCTACAACAGCTTGCTCTCAATGTGCACGTTAAGCCATATCACCTGACTTGACATGGTCACTCAGATATTAATAGGAAAGTCTGATTTATATGGTCAGTAAAAAAAAAATGAATTGGAGTGGGGGTTGTTTAGCTAGCGCTGTTGTTTTGTTGTATTTGCTTTGCTCCTAAGTGACTAGCCTACCTTCTTCCTCAGAGTTATGCGCGTTAAAAGTAAGACTGCCAGTTCGATGTGTGACACATTGTATCTCTGATCATTAATGTCCTTTCAAATAGGGATAACCAGACAAGCAAAACGGCAGGTGTTCGCCCAAATAAATCAAGTGAAACTAATTCTTTATATTTCTATTGTGGTTGCATTTGATCTTCTCCCAACCCGCGGCCACTGATACCTAGATCTCCTGAGATCCAACAGTGGACTGGAATCTATAGCAAGCCTACTTGTCTTTCATTTGCAACCTCTTGGGTGGCTTCTGTCATATGAGAACACATGTTCCCTTCTAAGGTTTGTACAGCTGAACGACCATCTCAGAGGAAGGGGACATTCATCTATAGAGCCATTAATCATGGCAGCAGCCTGCTATATGGCTTTGGTCTCTGCATTATAGTTAGAACTATAGGTGCCGGGTGGGACTTCTACTTCGGGGATGTTTCCCTGGGGGTGGGGGAACTTGACAAACACTGTTTCACCTCCACTGAACCAGCATTTGTTGACGATCCATCCGTGTATGTGTGGGTCCAGGACTTCCACTGATCACAGCCTGTCTTGTCGGGAATGTGCTGGGCGACTACAGGACAAAGAGGCTGACCACATTCGCTGTAGGACTTTGTAACTAGCATACATTAACCTGAAGCATTCAGTGATTTAGCATGAACTTAACAACAGTATTTACTCTCTCTCTCTCTCTCTCTCTCTCTCTCTCTCTCTCTCTCTCTCTCTCTCTCTCTCTCTCTCTCTCTCTCTCTCTCTCTCTCTCTCCCCACACACACGTTTTGTAGTATACATTTGTGTTTTTGTTTTTGGTTTGGTTTGAACTTTGTATAATTTAAGTATTAACTTGGTGAAATAAGGGATAGTCAAAGAAACGTAACTCCTATCAGTAGAACAATGCATATACTGTTCAGTGAACGTTATACGTTACCAAATCACAAACAATTCAGACAACGATATCAGGTAGACGTGGCCAGCTGGTGTCACTTGGGGAGGCTCATTCACATTTTAAGGAACGTACTAAAAACACACACAGTAGCAGATACCAGCAGACTTTAAGGGTGCAGGTCGTTTTACAAGGAGGATAACGCCCTCATGCCACCCCCGCCTCTGCCCCCGTCCCCGCCCCCGCCCTCGCCCACAAGCTATTGGCAAAAAAAAGTATATTACCTAATGAACATTTATTTGGCTGATTAGTTTTAATTCTATATAATAATTATGTTTTGAGACTTTAGTGTCAATATTACACAACTATCAGATGTCTATTAAATATAAGATTTCTCTTGTCAATATGTATGCAGTATAATAGTATAGTAATTAGTATACATGTATTTTCTTTTCCAGTGTTTCAATGTATTGCTGAGGGCCTCATTAAATAAAGTTGTTATTTTTATTATTATCATAATAATCAAAAAAGGAGTACCAATGGCAAAGGCCAAGGCATAATCGCCCTTTATGGGGGTGGGGGGTGGGTGGGGGGGTGGGGGGGGGGGGTGGCGTGCATACTTTACACCCTACCACCATGGTGTAAACAGCTGTTCAGTAGTGTGTTTGAAGCCACTGATCGCATAACATTACTTTGTCCGCCACTGTACGAACAGGGAAGGTGGTCCTATTGTTTGCAGAAGATGAGGAATCGGGGATTGTTGTCTATACCTGTCAATTGGAAAAGGCTTTACAGACTGAGTCAATGTTGTACGTTACATAGACACTAACGTTTGTTTTGTTTAACGACACCACTAAAGCACATTTATTTATTAATCATCGGCTATTGCATGTCAAACATTTGGTAATTTTGACATACTGTCTTAGAGAGAAAACCTGATTCATGTTTCCATTAGTAGCAAGGGATCTTTTATGTGCACCATCCCACAGACAGGATGGCACATACCACAACCTTTGATATTCCAGTCATGGTGCACTGGCTGGAACGAGAAATACCCCAATGGGCCAACCGACGGGGATCGATCCTAGATAGGCCGCGCATCAAGCAAGCGCTTTACCACTGGTCTACGTCGCGCTCTTACCTAGACACATACTAAATGATTGTGCATGAATGTGCTTTTATCCCTAGGGTTCAAACACGCCGACTATGGACAATATAATTTCGTCATCTATGAAAAAGTAAAATGTATATTACAGACGCGTGTGCAGGAGTTTTAGCGGGGATGGGGTGGGGATTCTAGACTGTGGAGAGCAAAGTTCATAGTCGAGACAAGCTCGCTCCACCAGTAAATGTATTAAAATACTAGAAAGAAAATTTGCTTCAGCAGGCGAAGGTGCGACCACCTTCCTGTACATGCACCTGATATATATAACACACTTACTTTTTAAGTTAGTTTATTTTGTTTAATTCTGACAATCTTAGAGAGGAAACCCGCTACATTTTCCCGTTAGCAACAAAGGTTCTTTTATATGCACGGTTCCACATACTGAATAGCACATACCATGGCCTTTGATATACCAGTCGTGGCCATGGTGCATTGACTGGGACAATAAATAGCCCAATGTGTCCACCGACGGGGTTCGATCCTAAATGGACTGCGCATTAGGGGAGCGCTTTACTGTGGGATACGACGCACCCCTTGTACTCGAGATGAGTATTCGAGTTACCGGTGCTTAGTTTGGGATTGGGTGCGCCCCTTGTACCCCAGGTGAGTATTCGAGTTACCGGTGCTTAGTTTGGGATAGGGCGTGCCCCTTGTACCCGAGATGAGTATTCGAGTAACCGGTGCTTAGTTTGGGATAGGGCGCGCCCTTTGTACCCGAGATTAGTATTCGAGTAACCGGTGCTTAGTTTGGGATAGGGCGCGCCCTTTGTACCCGAGATGAGTATTCGAGTAACCGGTGCTTAGTTTGGGATAGGGCGCGCCCTTTGTACCCGAGATTAGTATTCGAGGAGTAACCGGTGCTTAGTTTGGGATAGGGCGCGCCCTTTGTACCCGAGATGAGTATTCGAGTAACCGGTGCTTAGTTTGGGATAGGGCGCGCCCTTTGTACCCGAGATGAGTATTCCAGTTACCGGTGCTTAGTTTGGGATAGGGCACGCCCCTTGTACCCGAGATGAGTATTCGAGTAACCGGTGCTTAGTTTGGGATAGGGCGCGCCCTTTGTACCCGAGATGAGTATTCCAGTTACCGGTGCTTAGTTTGGGATAGGGCGCGCCCTTTGTACCCGAGATGAGTATTCCAGTTACCGGTGCTTAGTTTGGGATAGGGCGCGCCCTTTGTACCCGATATAGTATTCAAGTTACCGGTGCTTAGTTTGGGATATGACACACCCCTTGTACCCAATATGAATATTTGAGTTACCGGTGCTTAGTTTGGGATAGGGCGTGCCCCTTGTACCCGAGATGAGTATTCCAGTTACTAGTGCTTAGTTTGGGATAGGGCGCACCCCTTGTACCCGAGATGAGTATTCCAGTTACCGGTGCTTAGTTTGGGATATGGTGTGCCCCTTGTACCCGAGATGAGTATTCAAGTTACCGCTGCTTAGTTTGGAATAGGGCACGCCCCTTGTACCCGAGATGAGTATTCCAGTTACCGGTGCTTAGTTTGGGATAGGGCGTGCCCCTTGTACCCGAGATGAGTATTCCAGTTACTGGTGCTTAGTTTGGGATAGGGCGCACCCCTTGTACCCGAGATGAGTATTCCAGTTACCGGTGCTTAGTTTGGGATATGGTGTGCCCCTTGTACCCGAGATGAGTATTCAAGTTACCGCTGCTTAGTTTGGAATAGGGCACGCCCCTTGTACCCGAGATGAGTATTCCAGTTACCAGTGCTTAGTTTGGGATAGGGCGTGCCCCTTGTACCCGAGATGAGTATTCCAGTTACTGGTGCTTAAAGTTACCGGTGCTTAGTTTGGAATAGGGCGCGTCCCTTGTACCCGAGATGAGTATTCGAGTTACCGGTGCTTAGTTTGGGATAGGGCGAACCCCTTGTACCCGAGATGAGTATTCGAGTTACCGATGCTTAGTTTGGGATAGGGCGAACCCCTTGTACCCGAGATGAGTATTCGAGTTACCGATGCTTAGTTTGGGATAGGGCGCACCCCTTGTACCCGATATAGTATTCAAGTTACCGGTGCTTAGTTTGGCAACATGAGAGGAAATATCCCGGAACGTGCAGGATACAGTTAATATGCAACGTACACTTTTTCTCCTTTGCGTTTTTGTGTTGGCGAGTTAGTGAGTGCGTGTGTGTGTGTGTACGTGTGTGTGTGTACGTGTACATGTGTTTGTGTACGTGTACGTGTTTTTGTGTGTACGTATGTGTGTGTGTATGTGTGTGTGTGTTTCTCCATGTACCAAGGAAGCTTGAAATAATATTTGCATGGAAATGGCCAACTAGCTTTGGAGAAGAGGTTGAAGAAATTAGTTGAAATGCATATATATATATATATATACATATATAGACACACACACACACACACCTAACATGTATATCCACTGACCAGTCTGTTGTAGGTTATTATTTGGTGATCGCTTTCACCGAAACATGCTCAAACTATTGTCCTTTTCAGTTATTTAAAGCCCCAGGTTTTGGGGTGGGGTTTTGTTTAAAGATTTGTTTTATCGATATTAGTTTCAAATTTAAATAATAATTAAACTTGCCTTTTTTGTGAAGGATTTTATATGAAAGTTGTCTGGGAATGGGTTTGTTTCAAGAGTATGTAAAGAAATAATACTACAAATTTAATATTAGCAAAACACGTGGGCTTTAAACACGAGGACAATAGATTTCTTTCTAACATAAGATTATTTCAAGCAGACTTCAACACGTTTATTTTATATATTTTTATTTTTGTAAGAAAACATTATGCAACCTTTTTTGCAAATCAAGTTTGTTTTGTTGTAATGAATTTGGTTTCATACATATTCAGTAAATATGTTAAAACTTTAAAAAAATATATCATTAATTAAGTTTTCAACGTTGAATAATATAAAAAGTAATAATATATAAATTAACAAAACTAATTCAATTGTCTCAGGCAAGGAATGATTGCTGGGGAGTGAAATAGACACTGATCAATGTTTAAGTATTGTACAGAGACGGACCACAATCACAATACAGGTTTCCCTTCGATGTAGATCATTTAGTCAACAGTCAAATGTTTTGTTATTTAATGTTTAGAAGCACTTTCTGTGTACAATGGCCGGACCAGATTCATCATATTCTTGTTTGCTGATCCACATCTGCTGAAAGGTAGATAGAGAAGCCAAAATGGAACCACCGATCCAGACAGAATATTTTCTCTCTGGAGGTGCAATAATTTTGATTTTCATGGTAGGAGGGGCAAGGTTTGTAATTTCCTTCTGCATCCTGTCGGCAATACCAGGGAACATCGTAGAGCCACCAGAGAGGACAGTGTTGGCATACAAGTCTTTACGGATATCAACATCGCACTTCATGATGGAGTTGTAGGTAGTTTCGTGAGTACCAGCAGATTCCATTCCAAGGAACGATGGCTGGAACGTGGCTTCTGGACACCTAAACCTCTCATTACCAATGGTAATTACTTGTCCATCGGGCAACTCGTAGCTCTTTTCCAAGGTAGAGGATGAAGCTGCAGTAGCCATCTCTTGTTCAAAGTCTAATGCCACATAGCACAATTTTTCTTTAATGTCTCTCACAATTTCCCTCTCTGCTGTGGTGGTGAAGGAATAACCACGCTCTGTGAGGATCTTCATCAGATAATCAGTAAGATCACGACCGGCAAGATCGAGCCTCATGATCGCGTGAGGAAGAGCATAACCCTCGTAGATTGGTACAGTGTGTGTGACTCCATCACCGGAATCCAGGACGATGCCAGTTGTACGACCGGAAGCGTACAGAGACAACACGGCCTGGATGGCAACATACATAGCTGGAGAGTTGAAGGTCTCAAACATGATCTGTGTCATCTTTTCTCGGTTGGCCTTGGGGTTGAGGGGAGCCTCTGTCAAGAGAACTGGATGTTCCTCGGGAGCCACACGAAGCTCATTGTAGAAGGTGTGATGCCAGATCTTCTCCATGTCATCCCAGTTGGTGACGATTCCGTGCTCGATGGGATACTTCAGTGTGAGGATTCCTCTCTTGGACTGAGCTTCATCTCCAACATAGCTGTCTTTCTGACCCATGCCAACCATCACACCCTGGAAAATAAAGGAACAAGTTATAGACAGGCTGATAGTTTATTACTATTTTATTCGAAACCTGTACATCCCATTCCCAACATCACACTGAAAACGAAATAAATGTCCTCTGAAAGTCATGTCAGTAAACGAAACTATCAGTTTTATTAAAACAAAAAAAGATATACAATGCCCCAGCCCCTTGTTTAATCAGTTTAGCAATGCCCTTTGCAATATCAGTTTCTGTATTGGGAAACCTGGTGGATATTTAATACCTAGTCGCTCTTCGGTTTTTTCATTCTCAAAACTATTTAATATTCATTTGGTATAATCTTATTTTTAGTTTGGGTAATTTGACCTGCATGGGGTGTTGTAATGCTGATGTGTCTACAAGCACACTACATGTGTTGGTTTGTTGGGTGCAACAAGTGGTTGAGTGATTGAAGGGAGGAAACGTTTGATTTAACGACGCACGCACTCAACACGTTTTATTTACGGTTATATGGTGTCGGACATACGGTTATAGACCAGAAATATTGAGGAAACCCGCTGTTTCCACTTCATGGGCTACTCTTTTCTATTAGCAGCAAGGGATCTTTTATATGCACCATCCCACAGACAGGATAGCACATGCCACAGCCTTCGTTATACCAGTCATGTACTGGCTGGAACGCTAAATAGCCCAATGGGCCCACCGACGGGTATTGATCCCACACCAACCGCGCATCAAGCGAGCGCTGTAGCACTGAGCTACGTCCCGACCCTAGATTGATTGAAACCAGTCATTAAGTGGGGCTTCCGGTGAGCCTGCAACCACGTAAATAGGACTACAGTTGCTGGGTGTGACAAGTGGATATTCTAGTGGTCTGTGCGCATACCCATCCAGGGGCGGATCTCTGATTTTGAAGAGTGGATTTAGTTTAATAAGTTAGGCTGTCAAAACTTACAACACGTGACCAGCAAAACCTACAATGACAGAGCACGTAGCACACTTGAGAATGATATATTGTACTGTGTAATAAGGAAGGGCCATGTGCTGGTGCTGGGTGAGGGCTTTTTTACTTGGTAAACCCCCTTAACTATACTTTGATCCGCCACTGCCGTCGTGCCATCATACGTTTGTGGCAGTAAAAAAACAGAGCTAATTACTCATGGGCGGATCCAGGAAATATTTTTAGGGGGGGGGGGGGACCAAAAAAGAAGGGCACATTGACTCGTCAAAAGGGCACCTTACTACAAGTTTTGATATTTACAATTAATATGAATTCCTACAGTTCTACGTCATAATATACTAGCAATAATGAAGTAAATTGGCGTCACTCGCGTTAGAACCTCAATGGGGCCCCATTGAGACTCAATAACACAGACACATATCTGCAAGCTTGCGCATGTACACGAAAATCTTGATTTCATTTATCTACAATATAATTATTGTTTACTTAAAAAAAAAAAAATTCTACAAACAAAAAGGGCACTTGGACATTTTGAGGGCACTTGAACAATTTTTTGGGGGGACGCGTCCCCCTGGTCACCCCCCCCCCCCCCCCTTGGATCCGCCCATGTTACTAGTTTCATCAGTAATTGTCAGTGAGCCCTCTTCGTTCAACTTATCGATTGTGTATAGTCGCATTAACGTGTCGGTTAAAAAAAAAATCGATTTTTGTCTTCTAAGGTAAACAAATGCTAGACGCTAGGTTTTCAAACCGAACTGCTGAGAACATTGCACAGGGTCTTAAAAAAACATCAGTTTTACCGTGATAAGTAGCCTATAGGCAACAAGCTTATCTTAATCATAATGCGGTTGCTTTAGTAGAACAATGTTTTAGGCCTACTTCATTATACAGCGTAATAAAAAAAAAAAAAAAATAATAATAATAATAATATATATATATATATATTTATATATATATTATTTTATAACAATTTAGTTTCAATGCGAATAATATTCATTTTGAGTCTTATTAAATTTCTTTACTTGACAAATATCTAAAGATTGAACTTATTGATGTTTTGTATGAAAAATAAAGTGACCAAGTCAGTAATATACACAAAGCCAACTATTAACTATAGGACATGTTTTATGGCATATAATTATAATTTATTCAATTTTTATGGTAAATAAAACTTACTTGATGTCTTGGTCGTCCAACGATGGACGGGAAAACAGCCCGGGGGGCATCGTCGCCAGCAAACCCGGCCTTGCACATTCCAGATCCGTTGTCGATGACAAGAGCTGCAACATCATCATCTGCCATTTTGTTAATTTAATAAAAATATTTTATTTTCAAAGTGAATTGTACGATCTTTCCTGTTCACTTCCCAACAAGCAGTCTGCTCTTTCTATCGGCGTTGGCCAGTAAAATACTCACACACCTGAGGACACGCTGTTATGAGTAAGCTGTATGTATCCATGTATATCCATATATGGAAGTGTGGGACGGCCTAACTGATCCTTTTCTCGGAAATCGGGCCGGCTTGCGCTGAACATGACTATTTATGGTCAAACTGTAGAAGCTAATCGCGCGATCATTTAATCTGCAGCTACCGTTATGCATGCCTAGCTGGCTGTCGTACTAGCACACAGGGATGTCAATGGCTATCGGAGTGTGACAATAATGGATGTTGCCACGTGGACAATAATGGGGAGGGATCAAGTCTCTACGCTGACTTGTCTTTCACACAGTTTACACAGCCCAGGCAAGCGTGCTTGGACATTAATTAGATAAAAACATGAACATGAAATTAAAATAAGGGCAGTATATTTGTATTATTTATTAATTTTTGGGGGTGTTTTTTTTTTAACAGTTATAAATACAAACACTGTAATGATAAAATCATAAAACAAATGACGCATTCATGTTTTGCTAGAGGACACTCGAGCTAATCTCACTCCTGCCTTTTTTACGCCCTCAGTAATAGCTTTTTTTTCATCTGTCGAATGTGGCTAAAATTTATTATAAACAGCCAACATTTTACATTTAATTATTATTCACTGTATCTCAAGTATGATTATTTTAACTTTAATAAATTTCCTCTACGTTTTTCATTAGTTTTTAAAAACAAAATTTAAAAACAAAGCAGACGATGATGCTCCATAGGCCATTTTAAACATAGCTTTGTGCTGGAACGGATCCAGGATTTCATAAAGTGGGTCACATGGACATTTTAGTTTGTTGAACGCAAATGATCCGAGCTCCCAATGTAAGCGAGATCTGTGTGGGGTTCGGGAACATGCTTCCCAGATATTTGTTAAATAAAGAAGCGCAGAGACGCGTTTTCAGGGCAGCTTAGTGTTGTGTATTGTGGATGATCAAGTTAAAAAGTCCCCTGTGACACCCCCCTGGATCCGCCTGTATATAATGCGCGAGTCTGTTTCAGTCAAATATTCTGCTCAGCTTTGACTAAATCACCGATATCACGTGGAACGGAGCAGCTGTGACAGAATATTGACCTCTGAATATAGACCACAGCGTTCACGTGGAGTCGGAGGGGGGAGATGGAGGGGGGGGGGGGGGGGTCTCCACCAATCTCACATAAAAACAAAAGTAAGACAAATAAATAAAGTTTGCTTTGTTAAACGACATCACTATATCACATTAATTTATTAATAATCGGCCGCTGGATATCAGACATTTTGTCATTCTGACCTTGAGTCTTAGAGAGGAAACATTACATTTTCCCATTAGTAGCGAGATCTTTTTTATATGCACCATCCCACAGACAGGATAGCACATACCAGTGCTATACTAGTCGTGGTGCACTGGTTGGAACGAGAAATAATCATGTGGGCCCACCGAAGGGGATCGATCCAAGACCGACCGAGCATCAGAAGAACAGAACAGAACAGAACTCAGATCACCATTGGGCTACGCCCCGCCCCAAAGAAAGACAAATTGAGACAAAACTAAGACATTTTTGACGTTTTATTTTGTGTTGTATATCTCTTTGTTTTGGACATCCAACAGCTGTGATGGGGTCGGGTGGGGGTTGGGGTGTAACTCATCCCGCCCTGTTTTATTTTGTGTTGTATATCTCTTTGATTTGGACATCCAACAGCTGTGATGGGGTCGGGTGGGGGTTGGGGTGTAACTCATCCCGCCCTGTTATGTGCACATCTCCTGGGTGCAGAATGCTGTACATACCACAACCTCTGATGTATCATCGACCAGCCTTTGACCCGCCAGAGGCAGGGCTTGAACTCACGCAGTTGTCGCCTGAGGGGCTTGAGTAGAACGAGCCAAGGATCGAACACCTTCGGCGGACTCATTGGGCTTTTCTTGTTCGTACTGGATAGTGCGTCATGCCTGGTATATAGTGCGTCATGCCTGGTATATAGTACGTCGTGCCTGGTATATAGTGCGTCGTGCCTGGTATATAGTGCGTCGTGCCTTGTATACAAAACAGCTCTGGTGTGGTCCTGTCGGTGGGGATTGCATGGGAAAATTCCATTAATGGAAAAATGTATAAGGTTTTCTCTGAAAACTGTCAGATTAATCAATAGTCTGACATCCAACAGCTGGGGTAGGGTGGGGGAGAATATAGCTCACACCTGTTTGGAATACATACCACAGCCATGATGTACCCATGACTCGAATAACATGGTGTATATATAACGCTAAGCTACATCCATGAACCATTTGACACGTTCTTACATCCACTGAAGGTCCAAGCACGTCAATCCGGGGCACATTCTATTCACGGCAGATTTTATGGAAACATAGTTTTAAATATGCCGAGGTGCCCGATTAGTTCAGTTGGTGATTGATTAATCGCTGTGATCTAACTTCACTCTAATTTCACTTTAAGGGGCGGGACGTAGTCCAGTGGTAAGGGGCGGGCGGGAAATAGTCCAGTGGTAAGGGGCGGGCGGGACGTAGCCCAGTGGTAAGGGGCGGGACGTAGCCCAGTGGTAAGGGGCGGGCGGGACGTAGTCCAGTGGTAAGGGGCGGGACGTAGCCCAGTGGTAAGGGGCGGGACGTAGCCCAGTGGTAAGGGGCGGGCGGGACGTAGTCCAGTGGTAAGGGGCGGGACGTAGACCAGTGGTAAGGGGCGGGACGTAGTCCAGTGGTAAGGGCGGGACGTAGCCCAGTGGTAAGGGGCGGGACGTAGTCCAGTGGTAAGGGGCTGGACGTAGCCCAGTGGTAAGGAGCGGGACGTAGCCCAGTGGTAAGGGGCGGGACGTAGCCCAGTGGTAAGGAGCGGGACGTAGCCCAGTGGTAAGGGGCGGGACGTAGCCCAGTGGTAAGGGGCGGGACGTAGCCCAGTGGTGAGGGGCGGGACGTAGTCCAGTGGTAAGGGGCGGGACGTAGCCCAGTGGTAAGGGGCGGGACGTAGCCCAGTGGTAAGGAGCGGGACGTAGTCCAGTGGTAAGGAGCGGGACGTAGCCCAGTGGTAAAGCGTTCGCTTGATGCGCGGTCGGTCTAGGATCGATCCCCGTCGGTGGACTCATTGGGCTATTTCTCATTCCAGCCAGTGTTCCATAACTGGTGTAACACAGGCCGTGGTATGTACTATCCTGTCTTTGGGATGGTGCATATAAAAGGTCCCTTGCTGCTAATCGAAAAGAGTAGTCCATGAAGTGGCGACAGCGGTTTTCCTCTCTCAATATCTGTGAGGTTCTTAACCATAAGACTGACGCCATATAACCGTAAATAAAATGTGTTAAATAAAACATTTCCTTCCTTAGTCCAGCACTCGCCTGATGTCCTCTCTGTAACACCACTTTAGGTGATGAATATTATTATTTATTTCAATGTATATATTTCGCAAATGAGAGATTCCTATATGTAAAATATTATTATTATGACAGACCTAATACTTAGAAATTATGTCAATTATTTAATTCGAAAAAGCTATCAACGAAAAAGAAATTATGTATGTTCCTAAATGTGATTAACTCTGTTCTCAAAAATATCTGTACAGCATAATTATAGACAATACGTAATGGATAACATCTAAAGTATGCTACTGCTTATAACACTGTTATATTATTATACCTATTGTTATATTATGTGTATATTATATATGTATGTATATAGTTTATAGTTTTGTCAAGCATTTACTGCAGCCGTCTGTATAATATGTTTGTAAACCACCTCAATGCATCACCGTTTGGTGATCTGAGTTCTGTTCTGTTCTGTTCTTCTGATGTGCGGTCGGTCTTGGATCGATCCCCGTCGGTGCGCTCATTGAGCTATTTCTCGTTCCAGCCAGTGCACCACGACTGGTATATCAAAGGCCGTAGTATGTGCTATCCTATTTGTATGGTGTATATAAAAGATCCCTTGCTACTAATCGGGAAAATTAAGCGGGTTTTCTCTCTAAAGATTATAATATTTAAAAATTACCAAATGTTTTATATCCAATACCCGATGATTAATAAATCAGTGTGCTCTAGTGGTGTCGTTAAACACACCTTTAACTAACTTCGCTTTACTGTAAACCCCTCCACGTGTAACTGTTGAACAGTCCCTTGTTATACCACTGTATTCAGCACTTCCTTCTTTAGCTGTTTGTCCAAGTTATCCAATCATATAATACACTGTAGGCGGCATTGGCCAGTACCGGTATGCAGCCAGCCAGGAAGAAAAAAATACATTTTCCCGGAAAGTTTTTGTTATGTCATGAATATGTTATTTATGAATTATTAGCTTACGTAGTAGAGTACCTTCCCTGTTCCTCTTACACACTGCATTGTTGAGGTGAAACCATTTAGTCTGTACGACCAACAAACTAGTATCAGTATCAGTATATTAGTACACAACGCACATTTACAATTATTGTTCTAAACACATGGTTATGGCCCGGGAAGTAGATTAGCTTGTATGAGTGGTCCTGAAACGGATTCTACGTAGAGGGACAACTGGGTATTTGCCAAGTCCGAACATCTACTTCCCGGCACTGGTAAATTACCCCATTACTTGTTCGTCGGTGTGAGCAGTTCGGTGTGAGCAGTTCGTCGGTGTGAGCAGTCAAAGGTAACGACGAGGGGGATTGGATTGGATAACATATTAA
>NC_054704.1:3895961-3903461 GCF_016097555.1 Gigantopelta aegis | reverse complement strand
CGCTAGCGCTTTACTACTTGGCTATACGTCCCGCCCCTCCCATCCCAGCCAGTGCCCCACGACTGGTATATCAAAGGACGTGGTATTGTTCTGTCTGTGGTAAATGCATATAAAAGATCGCTGACTACTAAATGAAATATGTAGTGTGTGTGTGTGTGGGGGGGGGGGGGTGGTCTCTAAGACCATAGTTGTTGGAAGATGCTGGGGAGAGTGAGGCAAATTGGACATGTCAGTTTTAATGTGTGTGTGTGTGTGTATGTGCGTGTGCGTGCATGCGTGTGTGTGTGTATATATATATATCCCCCACCCCCATTCAAATCCATATTTAGATCGCTTTTCATCGGGGGCAGGGAGGGGGACGCATGCCCAGCTCCACTACCGCCGCCTAGATGTAGGACTAATAGCCGGTGATAAACTTCACCTAATTAATCTGCCATAGTTAAACAAAACAAACTTTAACTTTGTCAACTTTGATACAACTACCAACAATAACCGCTGTTTTATCTTTTGTCTTATCCTGTCACGTGACACTCAGATTTATCATCTGAAGCCTTTTCAGGAGGACGCGTGAACGCGGGCGCTCGCTAGACTGGTTTAGTACGGGCGTGTGGAATATCTCGCTAAATTGGTTTCGCATGTACCAGAACACCCGGGGAAATACATCCTATACCCCGAGATGTGCAGACTCGTATCCAGATTAATAGTACATGCACTTTACAGTACTTGCCTGCTTTTCAACATTTAACGTTTGGTGTTGAGCCCATAGAACAGGATGTATATTAATAGTTTATTTGAAGTATATTCCAATACAAGTAAGCACATGGTCAAACAAATGATAGCACGCGGGTTAGGGTGCATCTATCATACTCTGCTCCCCCCCCCCCCCCACCCCCACCCCTCACATCCACTCCAAGACAAATACGAAGAAGACGAAGTCATGAAGGAAGCATCATTACGGAGATAGCCGCGATAATAAGATAGCCGCGATAATAAGGATGAGTGAATAGTACCCATAGCCTTCTTTATTTATTATCTTTAGATTAGTTGTAAAAATAGTACAGAATATCATCTTTACATTATAATCTATAAAAAAAAAAGTAAAATATCAAATGTATTGGCACATATGTGTACATGTACAACTAGGTAAGGTAGGAGTATCGTACTAATAGTACAGAATATCATCTTTACATTATAATCTATAAAAACTAAAATATCAAATGTATTGGCACATATGTGTACATGTACAACTAGGTACGGTAGGAGTATCGAACTCTGAAAGGTAAATTAATGATAGTATGAAGTAATTAAGAGACAAATTAAACAGGATGTTGACAAAAGAAGGTATTGATTGATCTCTATGATATGGTAAAGTAGTTTGGTTATGGAACAAGGTACACTGGTACCAGCTAATGTTCTTCCATTGTAGCTGGTACTAGTAACTATGTTTGCAGGAAATATGGCAGCCATTTTAATAAAAACTTTAATTCTGATAGTATTTCAAATATAAGAATTACTTTCAACATGCTTGTACACAAAACGTCACCGAGATGGCTAAAATTGGACTAAATTATTAATATACATGTCGTTAACGGACAATCGATAGAACCAAATGGCGGCCATCTTGAAAAATTACCGCCATATTCACATTTCAAGTTGCTCATTGATTGAACTTGAAAAACTCCCCTAAGAGATGGCCTCAGACCACAATTAATTTCACTATGTATTCTCATGTAGCCCCAGTGGCTGTAGCACTTTTATTAATTTCACCAGGCCATTAGCATTTCACGGGAAACATTACCTGCCTGGGCCCATTGAACACCCGAAAGGACGACATCTGTTGTTCAGCTCTTTTCCGCGTTATATCAATGTAAACAAACACACGTGGGCTAAGGGACCGAATCACACCCATTTCTCTGCATTTTACACAAATTTTGCATGACTTCAATGTGCTCTGGGGGACATTATGCAGTATCCAGTGTAAACCAAGTGCACATATTCACTAACTGCATCCTCTTACCTGTCAAACCCAGTGTAACAATCCAGTATACTAAGCAGCTCCCCAGCCATTAATCACATCACAAGAAAACTATATTTTCTCGCATTAGTTTCCGTATTTTGGACAACCAAATGGGTGGATAACTCTAGAATGAGGCCTATCAGACCAAAATTGTTTTCACCATGACACTCAAACTCACATATGGCATTTAAATACATATGTCAAGTTGCATACAGGCAATAAAAAGAATATTTGATACCAAATATGGCTATTGGAGCCTGTGAAATGGGGGACTGCCTGTGCCGCAAAAGGCGGCAATCGGCGTCAAATTATTCCCAATAGTGGACTAGTAATTATGCAATAACTTTGAAAGTTACAGACATTTTTCTGAACAACAAAAAGAAACTTGCTCCTTATTGTGTTCTCTGCAATTGAAATATAGCAGTTGGCAGGAATATGATTTTTTCAAAAAAAAATTCAATTTAATTTAAATTGATACATTTTCAAAAAAAAAATTCCCACAAAGTTCTCTTTTTAAACAAAATTTAATCTTTAAAACTGTAAAATTTTAGATACTGCACACAGTCAATATATGCCAATTACAAATTAGGACTGCTCGAGTGTCATTCTGGTGAGGGTAATTAGCAAGGTGTCTGCACACCGTAACAGGTCACACCTGAATGCAGAGGACAGGGCACCAGTCTGCAAAGATGCAGTACCGAATACACAGTGAACAAAAAAAAAGCTGTCAACTGCCACTGCACTGAAATGTTTTAATGCATCAGAACTGAAAGTGACATCACACACATGAACATATATATAAAGGGGGGACATGCATACCACAATAAGTATTTCACTGTTTTATACACTACGAGTCACATCCATGGAAGGCAATACAAGACGAAAGACACAGTTCAAGAAGGGACATGCACCTTGGAATAAGGGTGCAACTCTGCTGCATGAACATGCAAGTCCAGAATCTCACACTGAGAAGTTGCGACCAGTAGTCCGGATGAATATAGACGAGTTTGCCTTGGTCACGAAGTCGAGTTCCACTTCAGCCACCATATCCACTCCAGATTGCGAAGGTGCGTCACAGCCAGTCCGCCTGCTACGTCCCATTACGAGTACATGTACTGTGTCTGAAATGAAAGAAGAACAACAGTGTAAAGACAAAGAAGGCATGAGAATAATGGACAATGACAGAATGGTAGATGCATGGAATGCAGCTTTCAGATACCACTCAACAGCTTCCCTGAGTGCGACGAGCCTGAAATGCAAATATTAAAGAGGTTAAGTGGGGTCTTTGTTGGAAAATCACACTACACTGTGTGAATTGTGACTTCACTGCTCCTGAAAGCAAATTGTACAATGAGGTGAAGACAAATAAACCTGGCCCAAATGCAGCAAAAACTAATGTGGGTCTTGCTATCGGTCTCCAAGATACTCCCGTCGGCAATACGAGAGCGAGAGTGCTATTGGCAGGCATGGACATTCCACCGCCGTGTCGGGAGCAGCATGCAGAGAACATCATACAAGGTATCAACGGCTGTAACAGATCTAAATGAAAAAGATATGGCACAAAAAGTTGAGCTACTGAAAGACATTAACATGAAACGTGGAAATGAACGTGATGAAATTAACATAGCCATGGATGGGAGATACAACTCCACGACAATAACAAGTCGGAAGAAACCGGGCCAGAATGCATCACAAGCTATAGGACTTGCGTGTGAAACAATGACTAAAAGAAAATTCATTGTAAGTGCCTGCTTCCAGAATAAACTTTGTTGGACCGGAGCCTGGTTAAGAAACAAAGGTATTCATGTGACGTGTCCCGGTGGTCATCCTGACTGCACAGCAAACTTGCCGCCATTTGCTCCGCTGTCGGAATACGAGATGGGAAAAGATATCGGAACAGACTTGGCTCTACAAGGTATTCTCATAAAAATACGTCACAACAGATGGAGATTCCAGATCATCTGCTGGAGTTGATAGTGCTTTGAAACTTCTACATCCAATGTGGAAAGTGCAGCGGCTAGCTGATCCAACCCACTTAGGTCAGAGTCAGTTTCGTAAGTGTTACAAAGCTAACTTCAGTCCCGACATGTTTACTGGGTCCACCCGTGAACAAAAGCGTGAAGCACAGAAGGTATTCAGCCAGGATATGAAAGCAAGGTGCAGTTTAATTCTTAAAGAACTGATGAAACTACACACTGGTAATATCGGTGTACTGAAACGAAACTTACCAAAGGTCCTGCAATCGACACTTTCGTGCTACGGTGGTGACTGTTCAAAGTGTTCGCGGTACTCGGTCGTCTGCAGTGGAGGAATAACGAACAACTGGTGGCACCGATCCATGTTCCTGGGTACACACAGAATCACAGAGCTGAATATGAATGAAAATGACAAAATGTTAGTACTGGAACTTCTGAAGATTAAACTAAGTATTTCAGCTGTAGAGCAAATGAAACTGTATACAGACACACAGAAATGTGAGGCTGCGAACCGTTCTCTCGGTGTTTTCCTTACTAAGAATGTGAACTATTCACGAACGATGACTGGCAGAGCTGCATCCACCATCCACAGGCTGAACAACGCCCCGGGAACATCGATGATAGAAAAGTGCAAGTACTGTGGGCATCGAACTGTCAGCTCGGGTGAGGCGTTCACTGCGTCAGATGGACAAAGAGTCGGACTATCAAAAAAGATATCAAAACAATCCACAGGTGATTAAAAAGGCACTTAGTCCAGCAAGGAAAGTAAAATTAGAGATCACTTACGATATAAACATTTGCACAGAGATCAACAAGCTGACTACAAGAAAGGATTATTAGATATTGACAGTCAAAGAACAGACAACTCCTGTGACCACAGTTATTCAAAGTAATTTTTATCACAAACCTTCAAGTGATACATATAATATAGGAACTATCAGTTTGCATGATAGCATTTCTGCTGTGGATATGAAACCTAGACATTGAAGACTGACTTTAAACAATAAAAAATAGTAATGTGAATAAATGTATGCTTTTGAATAAATGTATCATGTGATATTTATATGTGATATTTATATGTGATTTTATGACATAAAATATTTCTTAAATTAAACTTTGTTATTGTTTTACATTCTTATATGTTATGCATTCTGAGATGCAAGAGGCAGGGAGGGTATTGTCCATGTCCCTGACAGACATCCCGGTTCACACATTGTATGCGCGAGCTGTTAATTGCATGTGGCTCAGCAGATAAGTGATCTTTAAACATACAAAGACGGTTATGGCACAGGTGACTGCTGTCAATGCCATCTAGGTCCATCTCCTTATTAAAGACCATGAAACTTAATCTGTGAGCATTTACTGTACGATATGGCCTGTGATTGGTGATTTGAACTTAATAGCACCATATCCATTTGGTCTGGGAGGCCCATTCCACATTATACATTCACCATTTGGCCCAGGATCACATTTTGAAAAAATTACCCTCTGGTATTTTTGATTAAAAAGCCTCCATTTTCACTTGTTCAATTAGCTCAATTACTCAAAGTGAGGCCCTCACAGGGTTGCAGGGATACATTCTGGTTGAAAAGAATGACCTATGACCTGATAGGGGTACAATGCATGCTGAATTATGTCATAATTTGAGAAATTACAAATTTTGAAAATATAAATATAATAAAATTTAATTTAATTTAAAGAAATAAAATATTCATCACCCAAACTGATAACTTTCAGATTTCGTCCTGTCTGCACAATTATCATGTACATTTTGAGTGCTGTAACTGGCATAGTTACCTCACAATTTGGTATCAAAGTGTGTCACCCTGTGTCAAAACATCATTGAAGAAATCCTCCATATTGACTTATTTGACCTTAACCTTCAAAGTGAGGCTCTCATAGGGTGTAGGGATACAGCCTGATTGAAAAGAATGACCTAGACCTGATAGGGGTACAATGCATGCTGAATTATGTCATAATTTGTGAAATTACAAAATTTGAAAAATATAAATATAATAAATTTAATTTAATTAAACAAAATAAAATATTCACCACCCAAACTGATTAGTTTCAGATTTCCACCTATGTGGACAATTTAGCATGTACATTTTGAGTGCTGTAACTGACATAGTTACCTCACAATTAGGTATCAAAGTGTGTGTCACCCTGTGTCAAACATCCTACTATATCAGGCCTCAGACTACAATTAATTTCACTATGTATTCTCATGTAGCCCCAGTGGCTGTAGCACTTTTATTAATTTCACCAGGCCATTAGCATTTCACGGGAAACATTACCTGCCTGGGCCCATTGAACACTCGAAAGGACGACATCTGTTGTCCAGCTTCTTTTCCGCGTTATATCAATGTAAACAAAACACACGTGGGCTAAGGGACCGAATCACACCCATTTCTCTGCATTTTACACAAATTTTGCATGACTTCAATGTGCTCTGGGGGACATTATGCAGTATCCAGTGTAAACCAAGTGAACATATTCACTAACTGCATCCTCTTACCTGTCAAACCCAGTGTAACAATCCAGTATACTAAGAAGCTCCCCAGCCATTAATCACATCACAAGAAAACTATATTTTCTCGCATTAGTTTCCGTATTTTGGACAACCAAATGGGTGGATAACTCTAGTCTGAGGCCAGATCATATGTGCTAAGTGTCGTGCTTGTATCTCCATTTGAAAGGTCATTTCTGTTATCTACTCTGTCAGTAGTCCTAATAGTCGGTGCCCATGCTTAGAGGAGGTTTCCATACATTGACGACCAATATTTGCCACTCCAACCATCATAGGCCTTTTTTACATATCAGACGTTAGGTTCAGTATGTTTTTAAACATATAAAATAATATAAAATTACTAATATCGAAAAACTGTATTAAAATATCTTTCAGTGATGAACATTCACAGGACAGTATGGCGGCCATCTTGAAAAATTACCACCATATGTAAAATTCAAGTGGTTCATTGATTAGATGTGACGAACGCCCTATGGAGATCATCTGTACCTAAGTTTCATGTTTCTATCATCATTTGAAAGGCTATCCTATATACTTATCTGGTCTCCCAATAGTGCTATTAGTAGTTGACCCTATTTTGGGGAGGGGGCCTTACTTTGACCCCCATATTTGCCACACCCACCACCAGAAGCCCGTTTACCAAATTATTTTTGCTAAGATATATAATGAGGAATAGAAAAAACAGGCCTACATAATATCCTTTCAGGGTGGGTCTAATAAAGATTGCGCAGTTTTTATAAGGTAATTTGGCGCATATAAAAAAAACCCACACAAACAAACAAACAAAAACAACAAAAAAAAACGTTCGCTAAACTGGTTTATGCGCTTCACGGTAAACCAAATGGTCACGTCTGGAACCAATGAAATAGTTCGCGAACGTTAGTGAAACGTTTGTTGGTTGAACTCGGCCCTGGTATGATAGTTGGTGCGGAGCGTGGCAACGATCGACAAAACAATGCCAGTATGTGCCGACATCG
>NC_054704.1:3842963-3895761 GCF_016097555.1 Gigantopelta aegis | reverse complement strand
ATCTGTACCTAAGTTTCATGTTTCTATCATCATTTGAAAGGCTATCCTATATACTTATCTGGTCTCCCAATAGTGCTATTAGTAGTTGACCCTATTTTGGGGAGGGGGCCTTACTTTGACCCCCATATTTGCCACACCCACCACCAGAAGCCCGTTTACCAAATTATTTTTGCTAAGATATATAATGAGGAATAGAAAAAACAGGCCTACATAATATCCTTTCAGGGTGGGTCTAATAAAGATTGCGCAGTTTTTATAAGGTAATTTGGCGCATATAAAAAAAACCCACACAAACAAACAAACAAAAACAAACAAAAAAAACGTTCGCTAAACTGGTTTATGCGCTTCACGGTAAACCAAATGGTCACGTCTGGAACCAATGAAATAGTTCGCGAACGTTAGTGAAACGTTTGTTGGTTGAACTCGGCCCTGGTATGATAGTTGGTGCGGAGCGTGGCAACGATCGACAAAACAATGCCAGTATGTGACGACATCGAGGGCGTGTGTGTGTCGCTCGGCTTTGCAAGCTGTACGCGGTGTGGTCAAGCGAGTATTTGTTAGGTTTTGTATTATCCTCCGGACGATAACAGTCTATTGCATTGTCCTTGAGCAGTAATAGCTTTACCGTATTATGTCGTTTGTCTTCTTTCTTATTAAAACTAACATAATAATTTGGATAACCTATAGATCCTGTCTTAAAACAACTACGGAGTCGGGGTGGGGTGGTTTGGGCTGGGGTAAGTGTAGCTTTTGCATTCGTACAATTCGCCTACTTCTGTTTTACAATAATGTCAGAAAAAAACAAACGTAGTTTAATATATCTGAGAATACTTATAATGTCATCTATAATTTAAAAAAATACCAGTTAAGTTGTTTGTGATATTCTATGTTTACTAGGTAATATTATTACCATACGTATGATGACGTATTTGTTGTTCATTAGAAGAAGGTCCGGTAAAATGATCTGGGGGAGAGTCGAGATCAGTGGGTAGAACGCTTGCCTGGAGTGCTTGCGTCGTAGGATCAAAGGATCCAATTGTCAAATTGGGATTTTCCCGTTCCCACCAGTGCCCCCACGACTGGTATATCAAATGCCGTGGTTTGTGCTGTCCTGTATGTGAAAAAGTGCACACAAAAGATCCCTTGCTGCTAATAGAAACATGTAGCAGGTTTCCTACAGCTCGGAAGACTACGAGTCAAAATCACCAAATGTTTGACACCCGATAGCCGATAAATCAGTGTGCTCTAGTGGAGTCGTTAAAGAAAACAAACTTCTTTTTTAAACTTTAAAATGATCTATTAGTTGTGACTTGGGGATACACAGTATTAACAGAAAGTGCTAAAATATCTACATACTACAGTCCTGTTCAATTGTTTGAACCGTAAGGTTTTTTCCAAAAGTTACGTTTAATTCCTATTCAGTACTTGTTTTCTTTATATACGCGTGGAACAAACCCAAACCCCAACATATTTCATATACAATTCATCATATAAAATGCACGAAGTTGACTTATTTCCATTTTACAAAAATCTCTGTGTTTTGAATGCAGGTTCTTTGTCCTATAAATAACTAAGGCTATTTGCATAACAAAAACATCATTCTATAGTGTTTCAAACTAATGTTCTTTTCCACCTTCCTAGCGGAATATATTGTAGTATGACCTATATTTAAGAAACAATTTGGAAACATAAGTCAATAAACAATTCAGGCGCGGATTCAGGTGGGGAGTCTAGGTGACACATCCCGCTCCATTTTTGTCAAACAATATATATTACAGAATACAAAACAAAATGAAAACGTATCCCATCCACCTGTTCAAAAGCAACAACGGGTTTTTGGTATTAAAAAACGTCTGGCTCCGCGTCTGCTATGTCATTAATGTAATGTACTGATACAAAAATAAATACGTTTGGGTGCTGTTGGGGATAAAATACTGTAAAGTAACTAGAAGATAAGTTGATACATTATGACTGTCAGGTTGTATGTCCATGAATAATATATACTATGTAAAAAAAAGACACGCATAGGCGAAGAATTATCTCTTTAATACAAAGTGGCATAATTTCGTTATTTATGATCATATCACAGTCAAATTTGACATGCGTATGTGACAATGTTCTTGCTATGGACTAACCAAACAGCGTCTCACGAGGGCGCTGAAATCCGTACCTTGTGTGGCCACCAACAGCAGCAATTACTGCGCGACATCTCCTTGGCATAGACTGAATGAGTCTCTGAATCCGGGCACGTGGAATCCTAGCCCATTCTTCCTGCAGTGCATGTGACAGCTGCGGAAGCGTCTGAGGCTCCGGGTCACGCTGGCGTACACGTCTGTCCAGTTCGTCCCATAGATGTTCAATGGGGTTGAGATCTGGCGATCCTGATGGCCATGGCAACACATTAATGTTCTCATTCTGTAGGAAATCCATTGTTACACGTGCCGTATGCGGCCTGGCATTGCCCTGCTGAAAGAGTTCTCTCTGTCGATCCAAAATGGGAAGCATGTGACGGCGAAGAATTTCATCCCGGTAGCGTACAGCTGTCAGGTTGCCCTGTACGAACACAAGTTCACTTCTGCCGGTGTATGAGATGGCTCCCCACATCATGGCACTCCCTCCACCGAATCTGTCAACATGGGCGACGCAGTTGTTGAAAAAACGTTCATTGCAGCGTCTGTAAAGACGTTGTCGTCCATCACGTCGCTGTAGAAGGAAACGTGACTCGTCGCTGAACCATACTCGCCGCCAGTTTCCCAAGTTCCACCCCTGTACATTCGTGCACCAGCGAACACGTAAATGTCGATGTTGACGTCGCAGGACGGGGCCAACATACGGTCTCCTAGCCAGAAAACCAGCTTCTTGAAGTCGGTTCCGAATGGTTTGTGCAGACACCCTTCTTAAACCAGGTATGCATCCAGCAGTGTTCGTTGCTGTGGCAGTTCGGTGACGCAAGAACAGAACCCGGATGTAGCGATCTTGTGCTGCAGTTGTTATGCGAGGTAATCCACTTCTGGGCCGGTCTTCAGCTGGTTGAAACTGCTGGTACCTGTCCCAGAGACGTGAAATGATGCTCTGATGGACGTTCATGTGGCGTGCGACTGCTGACTGTGATTCACCTAACTGGAGGCGGCCTATTGCAAGGTTTCGATTCGGCAGGTTTGGTCTTGGCATCTTGTAACTCGCCTACGTCGAAATTGAAATGAGGCATCATTGCGAGCATTGCAGCTTTAAATACCCATCACTACCCCAATGTTTTCCCCGATTTTCACGTGCATTCGCCAAAATCTGACCATTTCACGCCGATTTCCTGCAATTGTCGCACAACGTGCCACAACGTGCGTTAAATTTGTTTTAGGGTGCATTTGGGCATGTTGTCCCATTCCAGGAACATTAACAAACATGGTCATTCAGCAACATTGTACAAAAAAACTATATTTTGTAAAATCAAACACTTTTCTTCTTTCCCTATCACCTATGCGTTTCTTTTTTTGACAGAGTATATAATATTTATTATTTACTAATGTACGGGCAAGTGTTCATCTGAAGGCCACGTTCCCTCTTAGTGAGAGGGGTTGGGGTGAGGTCTCGTGATGTTCATTGTGACATATTACACACACGCGTGGCCAGAATAGTGTGTACCCTCTGTCCAACCCCTCACCCACCTCTGGCTTCGTATGTAGGTGTATTTTATATGGTTTTATATTAATTGTCTGTGTTTTGTAATACACGTTTATATTTGTTATTGACCATTGACTTGATATGTACAAGCAAAGTTATCGTATTTTGGACATTCAGGGCCGTGTCTAGGGGATGGGCAAGTGGTGGAACCCCCGAAAAAGTTTGAACAATAGCTTTTTGGTTTACGAAATTGCTTTGCACATTACAAAAGTACTCCCACCCTCAAGCACCACCATAAATACTATAGATTTGGCCACAAGGGACTCGTGAGATATGATTGCAAACTTCATGAGATGAGATATAAATCATATTTGACAAAAAGATATCCTCTATTACACACACGCACGCACACATACATACGCACGCACGCATGCACGCACGTACACATTTCGGTTACTCAGCTCGTGCGAATCACAGAAAGACCTATTTCAAGACCCACGCTATGACATGATTAGATAAGATTCGTATACCGTTGCTGAACTAAGAATGCCTCGTATCTAGTTTTTATCTTTATCAGGTGAAAAAAACCCAACGCTGTTTTGTTACAAGCTGATTTAGTGTAAGAAATAGCTTAAAAATAGAACTATATAATATGAAGAATAAAGCAGTTCTTTTGAGAATTAGCTTCAACAAAACAGTTTGTTTCGTCTCCCGAAAAACATTTTAAAATGAAGACACGAGGTATTTCTAGTGCCGCGACGATATGTGTTTGTGTTCTCCGCCACTCCTTAACCACACTGTCACTGAATTATTTCTGTGGGTGTGTGATTTTTGACATGCTTCCATCACATAAGTCAACTGTTAAAGTATACCTATCGTGGACACAACTTCTGACTTCATCAACGGATTCTATCCAAAACAAGGAAGTTATTTTTTCTATGTCTATGTATATATATATATTGTAGCTCTGAGCTGAAAAGCTTACGATATTTCAGACATTGAACGTGACTTGTTTGCTATTCGATTATCTTCTTACATACTAATAAGTAATATCGCCGATATCACACTGGGGACAATGTCACTAATATGAGATATGTTTCCATAAGCAGCCTACTCTATCGTCTCTATATTTGCGACGTGTGTGATATGGGATTACATTATTACCCGATGAGCCCCACCTAATACGTGTTATCTAGTGGAGTCATAATATTAAGACAGTAGCATAGATTAGACACTAAGAGAGATCGCGGCCAGTTTTACAGGAATATAGTATAGAAAACAGGCGTCTGTGCAGGGAATTGTTTGGGACCGCCCTTATGCAGCGTCCATCAAGGCAAGCCGAATGATTCTACGTCGATCAAGTTTCCATTGAGAACCAAGTTTCTTTTGACAACTTGACGGAAGTGACGAAAATGTTTTATTTAACGACGCACTCAACACATTTTATTTAAGTTTACATGGCGTCAAACATACGGTTAAGGACCACACAAATATTAAGAGAGGAAACCCGCTGTCGCCACTTCATGGGCTACTCTTTTCGATTAGCAGCATGGGATCTTTTATATGCACCATCCCACAGACAGGATAGTACATACCACGGCCTTTGTTACACCAGTTGTAGAGCATTGACTGGAACGAGAAATAGCCCAATGGGTACACCTACGGGGATCGATCCTAGACCGACCGTGCATCCAGCGAACGCTTTACCACTGGGCTACATCTCGTCCCCGGAAGTGACGGAAACGAAGCTGTACATTATAGTTCGTTCGAAATAATTCCAATCACTTGGTGGGTCATGAGTAGCACACTCGAACTGGCATACACATTTTCTTACTCGTCTGTTATAGTGCGTTTGCATCAAAAGGGAACTAATGAATTGGCATGTGACTACCTTAATAATTTATTATAAAATTATAAATAAAATTAAACTTCATATAAACACATATTATTAAATACTAAACCGATATCAACTCAAAATTTTAAAGAAAAAAATAAATGTGTAATAGTTTCTTTCCAAATGACCCTCAAATTGCCGCGGTATGGAGGCAGGTGATGTGACGATCACGGTAAAGCACGTCCAGTTGTACATTTAGTATCGGTCTTGTGTTATCCATTTCTTCAGGGGACGGGGTTTAACTCAGTCGGTTGAGCGCTCGCCTGAAGTGCTTGCGTCGCAGGATCGAACCACTTCAGTGGATCCATTCAACTGATTGTTTTTTCTCGTTCCAACTAGTGTAAGAATTACAAATGTTTGACATCCAATAGCCAATGATTAAATAATCAATGTACTCTAGTGGTGTCGTTAAACAAAACAAACTCTGTTTTTCCTGGTTCACTGAATCCCGTGTTGTGAGACCATCGTCTGCTAGTGACGTGACTGTGTTGATTGATGGACTTGGTGTGAAAGACGTCACTGGGTTATCGCGGGATTGGGCGACGAGTTCACACGTGTACCATACCTGTTAAACCGGTCCTCGTCAGTCAGGGCGGTTCCCATCATTCCAGGGATTTAAAAAACAACTTTATATATATATTATTTATTAATTTATTTATTTTAAAAAAAAATTCTTTTACAGAAAACAAGCCAGCATGGCGTCAACTTCGCAGCAAGCACATTTCATTTTGGGGCGTCGGTGTTAAATACATGTACCAACAAGGCGATTCGTTCTGTATTAAATACATGTACCAGCAAGGCGGTTCGTTCCGTGTTAGCTTATTTTTAGTTGTTTTATTTCATTCTTGTTTCATTCTTGTTTGCAAATCGTCAGAAAATGGATGATATTACGACCTCTGCACACCAAAATCAATGAATCAAATATATACTCCCTTAACCCGCCCCCCCCCCCCCCCCCCAAAAAAAAAAACCCATGTAACTAATGACACCAAACATTTGCGTTTTAATTTCTTCAATACTGAATTTATTGGGCTATGATTTCCAACAACTGTTTGTGCCTAGATGATTGTACATTGTAACAGAAACTACTTGACGTAATACTAATCCTTCGTCCAGGACAGGAAAGGGTTGAAGAGGGAGAAAGGTGGGGTCGCTCACACTGACAGGTGCACGGAGGCACGTGCAGTCGGAACAAGGCTAGGACAGGAAAGGGTTGAAGAGGGAGAGCGGTGGGGTCGCTCACACTGACAGGTGCATGGAAGCACGTGCAGTCGGAACGAGGCTAGGACAGGAAAGGGTTGAAGAGGGAGAAAGGTGGGGTCGCTCACTGTCACGGGGATCCTATAATACCCGTAACTGAATAAAACACGATTGTCCAAATATCTCTCCTAACTGTATATCTATTAGATATCTCTGTAACGGGCAGTATATACCCGCTTTGGCTCGTCTAGGTATGATCAGAGATACGATCTTATATAAAGTATATATTATTATAGCACGTTAGTTCACTAGAAAACACAACAAAACACAATACTCTTTGGAATCTGTATTAACCTACGCTGACAAATGTACTGCCGCAGTAGTTAATTAATAACAACAATAATAACAACCCAGGAACTGATCACTTAATTAGTTAATCTCTAGGTGTCTAGTTTACACAATATGCTAATCACTTCACCGTGACACAACACCCACACGTGTGATAATTGAGAAACGCTAACACACACACGTGTGATAATGGAGAAACGCTTCCAGGGGAACTTAATTAATAAAGGAATTACCACTCTATTCCTAACTGGTTAATTTTTAATTAACCCTTAACGGCTCATTCAGTAACCTTGTAACACATAATTAATACTGGTACCTATCACAATAAAGACAATAACCTACAGTTTACCTAGGTCCTCTAGGATGACTGGCTAAGCTTTATATATATATATCAGAACGGTGAGCCTACAGAATACTGCGTCAGAGACCGGCAGCACCGTCTAAATAATATTGGTATAATACAGTATTAAAATATTTAAAGTCACATCAATTACATCAAGGTTATACACAGAGCAGAAAATATATATTTACCAAAGTCCCGTCTGAACTAATATAGATCGTTCAGTGGACGGACAGCGATCCCCTGGAGCCTTCCTATCGTTTCTCCTCATAACTCTAAAACACTAGCTATTTATTATAAATCGAATATCGCCTGGGGGTACATCGCGGCACCGAATCTTATCATGTGAGTTTCCACCACGACCAGAGTCTGTATATTTTTCTCTGATCGTCAGACTGGCTGACGCCGATCGTCGCCAAATCACGGTTGTAAAAACCGCACTCACGGAGGTATTACGTAACTACTCGCCACATGGCCTCCGCACTTGCTCTGGGTGTGTATTAGGCGTACAGCCCGACGACCGTCGCGCAAAGGTATTACGTAACAAGTTGCCCACCTGGCTAAGTGCAATTTGGAACTGCACACGGCCTTCTAAAACAATTAATATCGCCACAGGCGAAAAGAAATTAAGAGCATGTACCGTCACACTCACACTGACAGGTGCACGGAGACACGTGCAGTCGGAACAAGGCTAGGACAGGAAAGGGTTGAAGAGGGAGAGAGGTGGGGTCGCTCACACTGACAGGTGCATGGAAGCACGTGCAGTCGGAACGAGGCTAGGACAGAAAAGGGTTGAAGAGGGAGAAAGGTGGGGTCGCTCACACTGACAGGTGTACGGTAGCACGTGCAGCCGGAACGAGGCTCGAGAGTGTGCGATGATTACCGAATAACATCAAGCTATAATTATATATACTTTATCAGACAGAACAGCACATGCCACGGCCTTTGATTTCCTAGTTGTGAGGCACATAGGACAGGAAAATTCCAACGGGCCCATCGGTTGACTTCGACCCATCACACCCCTGCGCGTGCTGTAACCTCACCGTGGTGCAGGGGTGTAACATTCTCTTTGAGAATGGCCAATACAGCACAAATTGAAGTTTAGAGTAAAATTCGGTGTCCGTAAAATTCTGTGATATTTGTATTTGTATTTTTGCACAGTTCTTTACACTGTTTTTGTTTAAACCTTGAATTTTTATATTGATGTTGATCATCACTTTATTTATTTGCATTACCATAGTTTGACACCCAATAGCCGATGTATTTTTCGTGCTGGGGTGTCGTTAAACATTCATTCATTCATTCATTCATTCATTCGACCCATCACACCTAAGGTGTTTCGCCGCTTTAATATCACCTAGCTATGCATGAGTTCAATTAATTTAATTCTTTATTAACCACGAACTGCACAGCGTTATATTTATACAAAGCAGCTATAATAGTTATGTACATTGAGTAATATGAATGCAGACATAAATAAAGCTACTGTTCAGATTTGTAGCGTGGTACAACACTTTGCTCAGATTCTGTAGCGGTAAATCCAGTGACGTTGTAATGACGGAGTCATTTACAGATACAAACAAACAGCTCGGCGGAATGTGACAGGAAAATGAATAGACGACAGTTAAGTAGACCAATCAGTGCGCATTTCACTCTCAAACCCAGGATGTTATAGAGTGTAGGTTGGCCCAAGTGATAGCATTAACCTCACTGCCGCTGATTATAACATAACATAGCGTAACGTATACGTAACGTACATTGACGTGGCGTGGCGTAACATAACGTAACAGATCAACACTTCCTGTCACTGACTGAAACACATGCATACGAGGGACAGAAATAGAATGAATGAATGAATGAATGAATGTTTAACGACACCCCAACACGAAAAATACATCGGCTATTGGGTGTCAAACTATGGTAATGCAAATAAATAAAGTGATGATCAACATCAATATAAAAATTCAAGGTTTAAACAAAAACAGTGTAAAGAACAGTGTAAAGAACTGTGCAAAAACACAAATATCACAGAATTTTACGGATACTGAATTTTACTCAAAACTTCAATTTTGTGCTGTATTGGCCATTCTCAAAGAGAATGTTACACCCCTGCACCACGGTGAGGTTACAGCACGCGCAGGGGCAGAAATATAAAGTCGTACAACTATAGTCCTTCTCAGCCTCCATGAACATTGTTGTTTGTAAATCATTTCACTTTCACTTGGCCAAAAAAGTAAAGTAGAAGTTTTTTGTTTTGTTGTTGGTGGGGTTTTTTCTTTTTCTTTCTTTCTTGTTTTTTTTTTTTTTTTTGGGGGGGGGGGGGGGGGGGGGACCAACACAACAACCTCCCCTAAACAAACAAACACACAATACTTTTTGTGCAATTTATAAAACGATGGGTTCAGAAATAAATATATTGTAGTGCATACCACAGTAAAAACACTACGTTCACTGCTGGGAAGGACTACAGATATCACAGCTTGGTACACCATCACGTATGCTTGAGCTGTTCTGAAAACCTGGTCTTTGATACAACTGTCCAGTTTACAGCTTCACTCTTCTTGTTTGTACATTTACAAAGTATTACTTAATAGTAACATTCCCTACTCACGGTTTCTGACAGGTGCTATGGAGGGTAAAAGTACGTAACCTAAAACCTTAAACATTATTGCATATATTTTTATAAACGTTTGATAGATGATAGTTAAAGAACTGACTTTTAAAGTTCACGGAATGCCGCGTCCATTTTCAAAACATTTCAAACCATAACCACTTGTTAGGGGAACTTACGGTCTGTTCACACGACGAAACGTGAACGCTGTACTGGCGGATTATTAAACAATTGTGAAATAGTCTGCTGAATCCAAGTGAGTACAAAAAAACCCTTAGAAGATGATGTCAAGGCAAGATTTTGTTTACTGTTGTCTGGGATGCTAAAGGAGTTTTAATGGTTGCCAACATGCCTATAAAAATTACTATCACTATTATGCTCATTTGACGATAAAACTGTGACAAGCAATCAGGCAAATGCGACGACATATGTTGATAGCCTGTGTCTTGTTTCTCCGTGACAATCTCCAGTACAGATGTCCGTAAGTGTGGATTCTTGCAGCTTAATCACCCACCCTACAGTCCAGGACCCCGTTCCACAAAGCGATCTTAGCCCTAAGATCACTTTAAGTGCATAGCTACCGTATGCACAAAGGTGATCTTAGTGCTAAGATCTCTTCCCGGAACGGGGTTCAGACCTGGCCCAAGTGCACGTCATTATTGGAGATGTGTTCCAGAATGTCAAAGCCTTCCTTCCTGGTAGCTGGTTTGAAGATGACGAAAGTCTGAAGACGTTAACAGAAGGGTAGCTGGTTTGAAGATGACGAAAGTCTGAAGACGTTAACAGAAGGGTGGCTGATTTGAAGATGACGAAAGTCTGAAGACGTTAACAGAAGGGTGGCTGATTTGAAGATGACGAAAGTCCGAAGACGTTAACAGAAGGGTGGCTGGTTTGAAGATGACGAAAGTCTGAAGACGTTAACAGAAGGGTGGTTGGTTTGAAGATGGTGAAAGTCTGAAGACGCTAACAGAAGGGTGGTTGATTTGAAGATGGTAAAAGTCTAAATGCACTAACAGAAGGGTGGTTGATTTGGAGATGGTGAAAGTCTGAAGACGTTAACAGAAGGGTGGTTGGTTTGAAGATGGTGAAAGTCTGAAGACGTTAACAGAAGGGTGGCTGGTTTGAAGATGGTGAAAGTCTGAAGACGCTAACAGAAGGGTGGTTGATTTGAAGATGGTAAAAGTCTAAATGCACTAACAGAAGGTAGGTTGATTTGAAGATGGTGAAAGTCTGAAGGCACTAACAGAAGAGTGGTTGATTTGAAGATGGTGAAAGTCTGAAGGCACTAACAGAAGGGTGGTTGATTTGAAGATGGTGAAAGTCTGAAGGCTCTAACAGAAGAGTGGCTGATTTGAAGATGGTGAAAGTCTGAAGACACTAACAGAAGGGTGGTTGATTTAAAGATGGTGAAAGTCTGAAGACACTAACAGAAAGGTGGTTGATGGGCCAATCAGAAGATCTCTATTTTCGTGGTATCAGATAGATAGAATATGTCCTCTCTGTAACATTGCAGTAGGTGATGAGTTCCATTATTTATTTCAGTGTCCTCATTTTACTATTGAAAGAAGTACATATGTAAAGAAATATTTTTATATTAGACCCAACACCCTTAAATTAAGTCAGCTATTTAACTCCACAAAACTATCAAATAAAAAAAAATTTATGTACTTTTATTAATTTGATTAACGACGTATTTAAAAACATTTATCTTTCGTAAGTTACTTAATTGTAAGTTTGATTAAATTACCTGTATATTAGTGTGTACATGTGTTTTGTAAATTTATTTATTTAGCTATTTGAATGTTTGATTGCATTATTCTTTTAAGCAGTACACCGAAATGTTTGTAAACCACCTCAAATGTAACACCGATGGTGTTCTGAGTGAATAAAGTTATGTTCTGTGGCCTGGATAAAATGGGCCAAATAAATTGAGGTCAAGGCTGATTATATTGAAAGGAATATTGTATAGAAACATTTGATCCGACATTACTTTTAATACGAAGTTTCTTGATGTCTCTCAAACATATACCAGTACTTTTATAAATACATGTATATAAATATTTCATTGTAAAAAATATATAGAGTGTATATGTAAATCATGAACTGAATTTGAATTGAGTGAATCGTATGGTAATGTGAGTGTGCTGTGGTGGAGCGTGCTGTGGTGGGTGTGCTGTAGTGAGGTGGGGGTATAGTGGGGTATAGTGCAGTTCAGATTAATTTATTGCTTAGGACCTGCCTATCTAATACTTATGTTTCCACCTAGTATAGATCTTCCACCAAATATTTATAGCAGTAAACTGACACATTGTAAGAGAGTTTCATATATATATATATATATATATATATATATATATATATATATATATATATATATATATATGTATACTAATCTAGGACAATATTTTAATAAAACTGCTAATAATAAACTGTTGGGGGGGGGAGTACTCGCAAACAGTTAAAAATTACACAAATGTCGTTTAATTACTCGTGTTAAAACTTATCACATTAACTCTGCATGCGTTTTTCTTTTGCTGTTGTTTCTTTGCTTGTTTATGTTTATGTTGTTTTTTTGTTGTTTTATTATTATTATTATTATTATTATTTGTTTAATGTAATTACTTAGTACAATACATTTGCCATTTGTTAATACATCTGCCGTCAAATCAGAGTCAGTCGGCAGTAGATGTGTCGGATTACTCTGCTATCCAGTGAATTCAGTTGACAGACGATGTATCGGACAACTAGTTATTTGGTTTACACAAGGAAGATGAAAACACACGACTCAGCATATCTGAATTCAGGTCAAACACCGCCCTGAATCATGGGATAGCTGTTTCACATTCCATTAATTGTTGATGGGGTGTGGCGTCAAACATCACGTTGTTTTATTGTTATCCGCGTTACCTCGTTCACACAGACTGACTATCGCCTTCAAAGGGCAACAAGCCGTGTTTTATTAAAAAGAAAGGAAGATAGAAAAAGAAAAACCGCCCTTCCGAAATGAAAGAAAACTGTTTTACAGTACAATACCAAACAACGCTACACGACTGGACACACTACACAATGTGTATGAATATATCGGTCAAGGGGAAATGTCCCTACTTCAAGTACACAACTGCTAGTGACAATAAAGTTCGTTTGGTTTTGTTTTACGACACAATACGAAGGATCAGAGATGAAGCATGCTGATGAAATGTCAAACCTAATGAACTAGAATAAATTAGCACGTAGAATCCCTTGGTGCTATTACTTTATTTTCATTTCATTTCAACTTAGTTTCATGCTTATATCCAATTAAGGTTCAAGCACGCTGTCCTTGGTGTGAACCCTGTACCTACCAGCCGTATATCCAATGGCTTAACCACGACACCACCGAGGCCAGTTGTATTACTTTAACTTACATTCTCATCACTGAGCGGGTAAGGATGTGTTTAATGCTTTACTTTGATAGTTGATCAGTATCATACAACTAATATAACACACTTCTTCTAACATTGATGCACATATATCCTTATTAATTGTAATAAGAGGTTAAATAACTGGGTATATACTGTATATCATTAACTACATAATTTATTCGTAAGTTTAGTTCTAAAAAAATTTAAAGTTTATTTTGTTTATCGACACCACTAGAACACATTGATTCATTAATCATCGACTATTGGATGTCAAACATTTGACTCGTAGTCATCAGAAGAAATCCGCTACATTTTTCCTAATGCAGCAATGGATTTTTATATGCTGTTTCCCACAGACAAGAAAGAAAATACCACGGAGTTTGACCAGTTGTGATGCACTAGTTGGAACGAGAAAAACCCAATCAGTTGAACGGATCCACTGAGGTGGTTCGATCCTGCGACGCAAGCACCTCAGGCGAGCGCTCAACCGACTGAGCTAAATCCCGTCCCCCTGAAGTAAATAGTTAACAAGGCTATGAAGTTATTTATTGTTTTAGTAATTAAAATCAATTATTTTTTAAAAAGAAGAAGAAAAAAAAGAAGTTAATTTTCACAAAGGAATCGAGGAAGACGTAAAACCAAAGATGTGGAGAGGAATTTGTTACTGATGATTATAAACTATGAACCAGAAGTGTATACGAGGGGGGACTATGGGGGGGGGGGGGGTGCACACAATTAGGCCTGATATTTGATCTGAATTTCCTGTTGGTGTTGGACAAACTGGGTAAGAAAAAAGAGAGCAGAATAATCAATACAGTGACGTCATCAACGTTGGTAACTAACAGACAAAGAGTTGACTAATGAGTCAGATCGTGATATTTTCCCTTGACTTCATCTGTGATCAGATTACTGAAGGGTTGAGCTCTCACTGTTTGGCATGTTTTTGTTAAAACTTCACCTCTGTATAGCTCAATTCTGGGCTATTGTTTTTTGGCCACACGTTTGACCCACACTACTGTAAACGCTGCAACATGGACTTCAGTTCAAGTTATTTGATAAAATAAATCACTGCAGCATTTATATGAAGAACTGACGTTAATTAATAAAATTAAGAAGAAATTTGAAGCACGTTATAGTGACTCCGAGGAAAGGTAAACTATTAAAGAATACGACTGTATGAATATTAACAGATCGGTGGGAACCACTTGATTAAACTCTTACAAATATTCAGGTTTCATCAGAATTACTTTTAAAAGGAGTTTGGATAAGATTAAAAATCATAACTTTTGTTAACCATAGAATTGGAAAGTTTTGAAGTTTTTTTCCAAAATGGGACATCTTATGGGTAATATTTTAAAACATTTCAAAGAGAAGAATTGCAAACAAAGAAAATCAGTAATTGCCAAAAGGGAGTTTGTAGCTTTGAAGATATGCCTAACATGTAGGCCTATTTCTTTTCAAGAGGGGTGAGATGGTCATAAAAATGTGCAAAAGCAAACAGGATGGAGGGAGGGGGCAGGGGCAACTTCCTCTTCTGGTGCAGAGCAAATTTACTCATTCGGTCAAAATGTGCTGGTCAGAAACCTTGTCATCCTGTTTCCATCATTCTGTAGTGGCGAAGTTTATTTGTAGAATTCAGGAAATCGCATTTCAGGACCTTTTTAATTATTATTATTTTTTTTTTTTTATTGTCCCCAGAAATATTTGGCAGTGTTAGGGTTGAGGTACCCTGAGCTCACTGACGTACACATATTTTAATTATATTTCATATATATACATATACACTGTATATGCAGACTGTTTACATATACACAATGTTCATGTTTAAAACATATACTGCATTAGAAAAAACTCTCTCATCCACTCACCTACTCACCCCCACCCCCCCCCCCCCCCCCCCCCCCCCCCCCCCCCCACACACACACACATCAGTTTTCATACATGTTGGTAATTAGTAATTAGTAATCAGGACATTTACTTTCCAAACATTTTTGGGCCAACATAACTTAGCACAGACTCCTAAAACTTTGGATTTTCGCGCACTCGACCCCCACCAAGGTGTACTGTCTTCCACTGTGCCTACCGGCCTCGGTGGCGTCGTGGCATGCCATCGGTCTACAGGCTGGTAGGTACTGGGTTCGGATCCCAGTCGAGGCATGGAATTTTTAATCCAGATACCGACTCCAAACCCTGAGTGAGTGCTCCGCAAGGCTCAATGGGTAGGTGTAAACCACTTGCACCGACCAGTGATCCATAACTGGTTCAACAAAGGCCATGGTTTGTGCTATCCTGCCTGTGGGAAGCGCAAATAAAAGATCCCTTGCTGCCTGTCGTAAAAGAGTAGCCTATGTGGCGACAGCGGGTTTCCTCTAAACACATCTGTGTGGTCCTTAACCATATGTCTGACGCCATATAACCGTAAATAAAATGTGTTGAGTGCGTCGTTAAATAAAACACTTCTTTCTTTCTTTCCACTGTGCCTAAATATGAATGAATATGTGAATAGTGCACAGGCCCCGTTGGAATTAATTTTAAATCAGTGTGTGTGTGTGCGCGCGCGCGTGTGTCTGTGTGTGTGCGTGTGTCTGTGTGTGTGTGTGTGAGTGCGTGCGTGTGCGTAGGTGGGTGGCTAAACATTCCTCTTTAAGTGGAAAAAATATTTTTCTAAGACCAATTACAAGTGGTCTGAGCATGTTACAATTACAAATGATCCGAGCATGTTACAATTACAAGTGGTCCGAGCATGTTACAATTACAAGTGGCCCGAGCATGTTACAATTACAAGTGGCCCGAGCATGTTACAATTACAAGTGGTCCGAGCATGTTACAATTACAAGTGGTCCGAGCATGTTACAATTACAAGTGGTCCGAGCATGTTACAATTACAAGTGGTCCGAGCATGTTACAATGTCAAATATATATTTCTGTCTTGTTCTTTAATAGGGGCGGGATGTAGCCCAGTGGTAAAGCGTTCGCTTGATGCGCAGTCGGTCTGGGATCGATCCCCGTCGGTGGGCCCATTGGGCTATTTCTCGCTCCAGTCAGTGCACCACGACTGGTATATCAAAGGCCGTGGTATGTGTTATCATGTCTGTGGGATGGTGCATATAAACTATCACTTGCTGCTAATCGAAAAGAGTAGCCCATGAAGTGGCGACAGCGGGTTTCCTCTCTCAATATCTGTATGGTCCTTAACCAAATATTATGTCCGACGCCATATAATCGTAACTAAAATGTGTTGAGTGCGTCGTTAAATAAAGCATTTCCTTCCTGTTCTTTAATACTCATTAGTTCTAACCCTTGGAAAAATGCGTAGTTATTCGTTTGCAACCCTATATGATAGTAATGCAAATAAAACGTTGTTATCGAAATTCTTGCATTTTAGTGCCACACGTCAAAATTTGGGCACAAATCAGCATGCACACACACACACACACACACACACACACACACACACACACACACACACCAATGTACGCGAATGTGTAAGCACTGTATGCGTATAAAATCTTTGTATTTAAAGGAAAATTACTTTTCCTATTTAATTTCTCATCAAATATTCTCACACATCGCAAATTATATATCAAATGTTATTAGATACAGAGAGTATCGCACATGATATATCAAATATCATTAGATATAAAGAGTATCGCAAATTATATATCTGGCCAACACCGAAAAACACAGAAGAAAAACTTTATGGAAAGGAAGGAAGGAAATGTTTTATTTACGGTTATATGGCGTCAGACATATGATTATAAGGACCACACAGATATTGAAAGAGGAAACCCGCTGTCGCCACTTCATGGGCTACTCTTTTCGATTAGCAGCAAAGGATCTTTTATATGCACCATCCCACAGACAGGATAGTACATACCACGGCCTTTGTTACACCATTTGTGGAGCACTGGCTGGAACGAGAAATAGCCAAATGGGTCCACCGATGGGGATCGATCCAAGACAGACCGCGCATCAAGCGAACGCTTTACCACTGGGCTCCGTGTCACTGTGAGATTCATCCTGGCAGCAAACATCTCCTTGTGAAGAAGAATGAATGAATGAATGAATGAAGGTTTAACGACACCCCAGCACAAAAAATCCATCCGCTATTGGGTGTCAAATTATGGTAATGCAAACAAATAAGGTGATGATCAACATCAATATATAAATTCAATATTTAAATAAAAACAGTGTAAAGAACTGTGCAAAAATACAAATATCACAGATAGATACTGACTTTTACTCAAAATTTCAATTTGTGCTGTATTGGCCATTCTCAAAGAGAAAAAGTAAAGTTTGTTTTATTTAACGACGCCGCTAGAGCACATTGATTTTTTATCTTATCATCGGCTATTGGACGTCAAACATATGGTCATTCTGACACTGTTTTTAGAGGAAACCCGCTGTCGCCACATAGGCTACTCTTTTTACGACAGGCAACGAGGGATCTTTTATTTGCGCTTCCCACAGGCAGGATAGCACAAACCATGGCCTTTGTTGAACCAGTTATGGATCACTGGTCAGTGCAAGTGGTTTACACCTACCCATTGAGCCTTGCGGAGCACTCACTCAGGGTTTGGAGTCGGTATCTTGATTAAAAATCCCATGCCTCGACTGGGATCCGAACCCAGTACCTACCAGCCTGTAGACCGATGGCCTGCCACGACGCCACCGAGGCCGGTCTCTCAAAGAGAATGTTACACCCCTGCATCAAGGTGAGGTTACAGCACACGCAGGGGTGTGAAAAAGAAGAATAAGATAGTATATCATATATCATTAGATATAGCGAAATCTCCTTTAAAACATTACTGTTATTACGTAGTTGTGGTTTACTTTTATTATGATGCAGCATAACTGAGATGGCGTTGTTGAAACAATTAAAACCTACTCAAGCGTGGGTGTAGTGTACATTGCAGTCATTCCAAACGTGACCTTTCTGACCTCACTTTTTGTACAGGCCGGTAATATTTAACGCGCAAATAAAGTCTGTGTCTCTAGTAACACGTAGGGGCGGGACGTAGTCCAGTGGTAAAGCGCTCGTTTGATGCGCGGTAAGTTTGGAATCGATCCCCGTCGGTGGGCCCATTGGGCTATTTCTCGTTCCAGCCAGTGCACCACGACTTGAATACCAAGGCCGTGGTATGTACTGTTTTGTCTATGGGATGGTGTATATAAAAATCTCTTGCTACTAATGGTAAAATGTGGCGGGTTTCCTCTCTAAGACTATATATGTCAAAATTAGCAAATGTTTGACATCCAATAGCCGATGATTAATAAATCAATATGCTCTAGTGGTGTAGTTAAACAAAACAAACTCATTCTAGCAACACATAGATATAACATTACCAGTATCTTGTTCAGCATGTATGTGTCCTTAACGCTGAGGAACACCGACCAGCCATCGGGTTTAAGGCTGGTAGGTACTGGGTTCGATTCCCGATACCGGCTCCCACATGGACGAGACCCAGGTCAGTAGATCAATGGTTAGTTGAAACATCCCACTAACCACACCTGTTTGCCCCACCTTTGTCATTTGTCTGTAACAAAACTCATAGACAGTGTAAGTGCTAACCCCCACCCCCCACCCCAAATACACACGCACACACACACACACACACACACACACACCTAAAATCACGGCTCCAATGTGACCTACTAAAATAACATTACATCCGTATTGCAGCTAGCATCGGTTAACATACAGAATTCCGTGTTTAGCAAGAACTAACGGCTTAACTTCACAACTGACCGTTTTAGACACGCACACACTTTTGTGTAGTATATTTGTGTTTTTTTCTGTAAAAATATGCAATGACTGAAACCAAAACCCTCATCCATTGTGTGAGGGGGCGAGATGTAGCCCATTGGTAAAGCGCTCGCTTGATGCGCGGTCGGTTTGGGATCGATCCCCGTCAGTGGGCCCATTGGTCTATTTCCAGCTCCAGCCAGTGCACCACGACTGGTACATCAAAGGCTGTGGTATGTGATATCCTGTCTATGGGGTGGTGCATATAAAAGATCTCTTGCTGCTAATCAAAAAGAGTAGCCCATGAGGTGGCGACAGCGGGTTTCCTCCCTCAATATCTGTGTGGTCCATAACCATATGTCCGACGCCATATAACTGTAAATAAAATGTACTGAGTGCGTCGTTAAATAAGGAAATGTGAGGAAGCGAACAGTATTACGAATATTCAGTCACACATGAGTGACATCCAATCACATGTTGTACTTTATACAGACATAACAAAGCTGACCGTCACCGAACTTTGGCCTACAATACCAAGTTTCCCCTAATTTCTTTCTCTAGTCGATAACTCAAGTTGTACCATTTTTATTAGCTTCGTTATGTTATGTCTGTAGTGACTGTGACATCAGACGATGTTCCAATGTGGACAATATTTGCAAAAACCTACTTGCATTTTTTGGTCTTAAAATGGTTAATTCAAAACACTGGCCGTTTCCAAATGGGACCGAAGAATGGGGAATTGAAAAATTAGAGGCAATTTGATGTTCTGGGAAGTGTAACTGTTATATTTATGTGTGCAGTTCAACAATTATTGCTGTAAATGGATGTTTGAAAAATGAGAAAACCTTCCCGAAAAATTTAGCAAAGATCAGTCATGCGCATAACTGACCTACTAGCATGCATAGGATTCATTTCATAGTGACCAAATAACACATAGCAACGCCAAGTTATGATGCTAGCAACGGGTGTGTTATCAAGCAGTGACATAACAACACTGAATTATCATGCATGGTTTACATGATAAAGTTGTTTTTCGTAAAAGCTTACGGGTATATGTTAGGCATTAATTTCATAGAACATGAAGCATTCGGCATCACCGACTAAATATTATATGTGTCAACTGGAAGTGATGCGGCAGTGTTTCATCAGTTTGGTGAACACTGCGACTTATGACAGCTCGACAGGACATGCTAAATGTTTTGTACACCACGGGCCTTCTTCGCTGAACTCTCGCAACCTTACGGTCTCATAGTTCAATTAAAAAGAAAGAAAAAGAGTTCATGTGTTTAACGACACCACTAGAGCATATTCATTAATTAATCACTGCCTTTTGCTATGTCAAACTTTGTCAATTCTGACTGAGGAAACCCGCTACATTTTCCCATTATTAGCAAGGATCTTTTTTATGCACTTTCCCATGGACATGGAAGTATATACTATGGCCTTTGACCAGTTATGGTGCACGTTACTAAATGCAATCAGTTGAATGAATCCACCGAGGTAGTTCGATCCTCCGACGCAGGTTCAACCGACAGCTAAATCCGGCCCCAGTAATGCAACAAGACTCGCATTACTTGAGCTTTGTGAATTAGGCCCCTAGTGTCGTCACTTCTTAGTTCTTTTGTGTGACATTTCAGTTTGTTTTACACAGTCTAAAAGGAAGCCCGCTACATTTGTCAATTAGCAACAGATATTTTACATGCACTATTCCACATACCACGGCCACTGAAAAACAGTCGATCAGACAATGAGGAGGAAGTGTGATCCTGTGACCAAATCGACCGAGCTAGATCCGGCCTTATATCCTGGTTGCATGCAGTCACTTTTTGAATGTTGTTCTACTGCATTGTGAAGAGACGACCTTTAACGATGGTTTAGTCGTTCAGATCTGTAAAACACATGCTTCAGTTAACCCCACTCATCCCCCACCCCTGTCGATTTATGGATGATTATCACTGGGTAGAAAGCATATATACATATACATTCACATACACACGCACACGCGTGCCCCACCCCCCACTTTTAGCACCTTCCTACGCCACTTGTTATTCAACATGCTCAGGAGTTTCTACCATTCAGATAATTAAAAACAATGCTTTAAAACTATTTTCTTATTTTTTATTTTTGTAAGAAAACATTATGCAACTTTTCAAAGAAGTTCTTTTTCTTTTCTAATAACGAAAGCATTTATCTTTCATTAAACTGTTACAAAATATACCATTAATCAAGTTTCAAAGGCTGAATAATATAAAAAGTAATAATATATAAATCAACAAAATCGTTCATCTTCTCAGGCAAGGAATGATTGCTGGGGAGTGAAATAGAAACAGTGATGTACGTATCAAAGTCAGTGTTTAAGTCTTGTACAGAGACGATACACAGGCATAATACTAGTGTCCCTTCAGATCGAGGCAGATCATTTAGTCCATAATAGTAGTTACTGAACGTTTAGAAGCACTTTCTGTGTACAATGGCCGGACCAGATTCATCATATTCTTGTTTGCTGATCCACATCTGCTGGAAGGTAGATAGAGAAGCCAAAATGGAACCACCGATCCAGACGGAATACTTTCTCTCGGGAGGTGCAATGATCTTGATTTTCATTGTGGCAGGAGCAAGATTGGAAATTTCCTTCTGCATCCTGTCAGCAATACCCGGGAACATCGTAGAGCCACCAGAGAGGACAGTGTTGGCATACAAGTCTTTACGGATATCAACATCGCACTTCATGATGGAGTTGTAGGTAGTTTCGTGAGTACCAGCAGATTCCATTCCAAGGAACGATGGCTGGAACGTGGCTTCTGGACACCTAAACCTCTCATTACCAATGGTAATTACTTGTCCATCGGGCAACTCGTAGCTCTTTTCCAAGGTAGAGGATGAAGCTGCAGTAGCCATCTCTTGTTCAAAGTCTAATGCCACATAGCACAATTTTTCTTTAATGTCTCTCACAATTTCCCTCTCTGCTGTGGTGGTGAAGGAATAACCACGCTCTGTGAGGATCTTCATCAGATAATCAGTAAGATCACGACCGGCAAGATCGAGCCTCATGATGGCGTGAGGAAGAGCATAACCCTCGTAGATTGGTACAGTGTGTGTGACTCCATCACCGGAATCCAGGACGATGCCAGTTGTACGACCGGAAGCGTACAGAGACAACACAGCCTGGATGGCAACATACATAGCTGGAGAGTTGAAGGTCTCAAACATGATCTGTGTCATCTTTTCTCGGTTGGCCTTGGGGTTGAGGGGAGCCTCTGTCAAGAGAACTGGATGTTCCTCGGGAGCCACACGAAGCTCGTTGTAGAAGGTGTGATGCCAGATCTTCTCCATGTCATCCCAGTTGGTGACGATTCCGTGCTCGATGGGATACTTCAGTGTGAGGATTCCTCTCTTGGACTGAGCTTCATCTCCAACATAGCTGTCTTTCTGGCCCATGCCAACCATCACACCCTGGAAAATAAAGAAACAATTTATAGATGGGCTGTTGGTTTATAACTATTTTTATTAAAAATGTACTACTTATTCCCAATTGCAACAAAATGAGAAATAAATGTGCATCTTCTGATAGTAATGTGAGAAAACACAACTACCATTCTGTTTTACAAACAAGCATTATGGAGTACTGTTAAAGCAATACATGTCTCCTACAGAACTGTTTGTATCTCCTAAATTCAAGGGCCACACTTCTGTGAAAAGAGGGTAAATCACATAAAAAGTTAAAACTTGATCAGTAACAGTATATGATAATCATACACAACATTTCATATCAATATCTTAAGGCAAAACAAGTGGAAATTTTTTTCACATCTCCTATGTTCAAGGGCCATAACTCAATCAAAAATCGCCATGAAAGTAAAACTTGATCTAACAGTATACGATAAAGCTATACACATAATTTCAGGTCAATATCTCAGGGCCTTCTGAAAAGTGGAAAACATTTTCACTTCTCCGATGTTCAAGGACCACAACTCCCATCAAAAATGCGTGAATCGCCATGGAAGTCAAACTTAATCTGTAACAGCACATGATAAATCTACATACAAAATTTCAGATCAATGTCAAGGCTTTCTTGGGGGGGGGGGGGGGGGGGGGGGGATCCGGAAAACTACATGTAGGATATAGCCAGAGTACTGTTAAGAGATCGAGACTGACATTTGGACGTCTAGCTCTATTACAGTCACAGTACTCGGGCTGCATGTGTGACAGACGGACGAACAGGACGGAGATGAAACCTATAGGCCCTCCGGTTGGACCGGAAGGGGACTAATTGTATACAACGCCCCAATCCCTCTTTGAATCATTTTAGTAATGACCCCATATCTGCCCTCGAGTGGATCTAAACGGTCGTAAAATATTTTCTGGTACCGGCCTGCGCTTGTTTTATCTCTCTATTAATCAGAAGAGCTAGGCCTACTGTCGTGTTGTAATATTAAGGTCCACGCAACCAGCTACGTGTACTTCGTTAAGAGACATTCTGAGAATACTGCTAAAGCAATACATGTCCCCTACCGGGACCCAACATATTTTTCTATTAATCAGAAGAGCTAGGCCTACTGTCGTGTTGTAATATTAAGGTCCACGCAACCAACTACGTGTACTTCGTTAAGAGACATTCTGAGAATACTGCTAAAGCAATACATGTCCCCTACCGGTACCAACAATTTTCATAAGTTCAAGTACCACAACTGACAAATGGGTAAATCGCCACAAGAGCACATGAAATCAATAATCGGCTATTGGATCTAAAACAAAAGAGAAGGTAATTCTGACGGTGGAAACCAGCTATATTTTTCCATAATAGCAGCAAGCAATCTTTTATATGCACCATCCCAGACAGGTTAGCACATAAGCTGTAGTGCACGGACTGAAAGTGAAACGAAAATTAGCTCAATGTACTCGACGACGGAGATCGATCCTAGACCTACTGCGCATCAGGCCAGCGCTTTACCACTGCGGAGAGGAAAAAAAAGAAGTCCGGAAAACATTTTCCGTATGTCCTAAATTCAAGGTTCATAACTGTGGAAAGTATGTAAATCGCCACAAGTCAAACCTGATCAGTAACGGTACATGATACACAAATTTTCAGCTCAATATATTGAGACTTGCAAAAATGTCCGGAAACCTTTGTGGGACTGACTGACGGGACAGAGGGCAGACAAAACCTATAGTCCCCTCCGGTTGGATCGGTGGTGGACTAATAATACGGTCTCAAACTAGCACACATGCGATGGGTGTGCAGCGGCGGTTCCACGATTTTGTAGGGACAATTTTAAAAAGGACAATATGACTATTCTAAAACAGACAATATGACTATTCTAAAACGGACAATTGGAGTTTGTCGAGGGTGCCCTCTGGATTTACAAACGCAGATCGGTTGGAGAAAATAAATGACCGATTGTTGATTAAACATCAAGGCAGCTTCACCTTTAACACACCTAGTTTCATCAGAAATTTGTAAGTACCCCCCACCCCCCACCCCCATTAATAACATAACCTTTCGATTTTATAACAAAAAGTGTCAGTTTTAACAAAATCAATATTTTGCTTTCTAACGTAAATAAATGTTAAGTATACAGTAGTGTTAACAGAATTGAGATTTTAAAATCGAACTGCAAGTTTATTCGAAGATAATTGCTTTGATAGAAAATTGGTATAGCTATATTTAATTATACGTGTTAATTAGGCCTACAAAGTACTAAACATGTAAAGTACTTTGAAGTTTTCTTACTTTATTACAATTTGGTTTCAATTCATATACATTTTAATATCATACTTTTTGATAACTTAACCCCACCCAAAAAACAGATCCCCAATAACTTACTTGATGTCTTGGGCGCCCAACAATGGACGGGAAAACAGCCCGGGGGGCATCGTCGCCAGCAAACCCAGCTTTGCACATTCCAGATCCGTTGTCGATGACAAGAGCTGCAACATCTTCATCTGCCATTTTGTTAATTTAGCGAAGAAATCTGACGTTGAAATAAAACTGAATCTGTACGATCCTTTCCGTTCACTTCCCAGCAAGCAATCTGGTCTTCGATCTGACACCGGCCGGTAAAAATACTCTCACCTGAGCACACGCTGCTATGACTAAGCTAAATAATGCGTTCATGTAAATCCATATATGGAGATGTGGGATGGCCTAAGTTACTCCTTTTCTGGGAAATCGGGCCGGCTTACGCTGAACATGACTATTTATGGTCAAACCGTACAAGGCGATCGCGCTCGTTTTATCTGCAGCCATCGTCGGCTGGTTGTCCTGCTATCATTTTGGAGAACAAGAGCTATTCATCTGTGACTATAGAGTGTGGTATAACGGGAACGAAATATGACGTTTCGTGTTGAGACAACTCAAAGCCGCCTATGGTAGTGTCAAGCACATTGGCTGGAAACTATGCAGGACAGATATTAACTGTGTCGAGTGAAGATTCGGTGGAGGGGAGGGGAGGGGACGGACTCCATCGAACTCCCCGGCCTATATAATTTAAAAAGAAATTCGAATGAGCAGGTGTGTATGTGTGTGGGGGGTCGACCCCTTAACCCCACCCCGAACACGCGCCTGGATGTAGTGGATAAGCCACCTGTTTTAAGGCTATGTCGTACCACGCTACCACTCCCACCCTGACTAAATCTGAACAGCTCAGCACAGGGGTACGGGCTCCCATTTTTGTAGGTGGTTGGGGCAAGCTGGCTTTTGCCCGAATTAAAAAAAAACCCCACGAATCTGGATAACAACATTTATTCATAGAAGTATTACAACCAAACAACTATATGGTTGCAAACGAATCACTACGCATTTTCATATGGATTACAACTAATTTTGAGGGTGGATTGATGGATTAATACGTGGTAAAAAGGTCTGAGGTTAGCACATTTTGCCCGAATATTTGTATTATTTTTGCCCGATTTTGAGGTTTTGCTCCATCACTGGGGGGGGGGGCAGTTGCTCCCGCCCCTGTCTCGTACTCTCCATCACTGGGGGGGGCAGTTGCTCCCGCCCCTGTCTCGTACGCTCCATCACTGGGGGGGGGGCAGTTGCTCCCGCCCCTGTCTCGTACGCTCCATCACTGGGGGGGGCAGTTGCTCCCGCCCCTGTCTCGTACGCTCCATCACTGGGGGGGGGCAGTTGCTCCCGCCCCTGTCTCGTACGCTCCATCACTGGGGGGGGGGAGTTGCTCCCGCCCCTGTCTCGTACGCTTATGCAGCTCAATGAAGGTGTGAAGTCACTAGGCCTACACTGACTCGTTTTTCACACTTAGTTTGCACAGCCCAGGGCAGCGTGCTTGTACGTGATGTATATCGTACGTTTTACTCTTATAAATGCAAACACATTGTGCATTGTAAATTAAATATCACATTCATTATATTTTGCTAGTACCCACCCCCACTCCCTTACTCACTCGGTTTTTACCGCCCTAAATAAGTGATTTTTACATCTGTGACATGTGAGAAGAGAAACTGAGCTGTTCGGTCATATTAAGTTAAACGTCTTTAACATACAAACGTACTATAACGTATTTGGGGCGGACATAGCTCGGTGGTACAGCGCTCGCCTGATGCGCAATCAGTCTAGGATCGAGATCGATTCCCGTCGGTGGGACCATTGGGCTATTTCTCGTTCCAGACAGTGAACCACAACTGTTGTAACAAATGCCGTGGTATGTACTGTCTTGTCTGGGATGGTGCATATAAAAGATCCCTTGCTGCTAGTCGAAAAGAGTAGCCTATAAAGGGACGACAGCGGGTTTCCTCTCTCAATAAATGTGGTTCTTAACCATATGTCCGACGCCATATAACCGTAAATAAAAATGCGTTGAGTGTGTCGTTAAATAAAACATTTTCATCGTTCCTTCCTTTCTTCACTTACACACAAACAGGCCCCGCCCCAATAATCCATGAGCGTTAGATTTCAACCAGGAAATAAATTTATAGTACGTAGCTGATTTTTTTTCCCCATGATATTTTCAGAATATAATCAGGAAGAACATATTAAAAGTCCTTTCGGTTCCCTAGTGTGCTTTCCTCACAACAGACGTACATGTATATGAACTTTTTATTTGTTTTCAAGCGACTTTTCTCCCCATAAAATAAACCCTATTGTGTCTATGAGCAGTGGCGTAGCCAGGGGGACCATGCCCCCCCCCCCCCCCCCCAATCCTGGGAAATGTTTACCTTTTCGTTTATTAATAACATTCAAAAGGTTCCTGTGTCATATTCCACTACACAGGTGCCCCCCCCCCCCCTCCCCCAATACAAAATCCTGCCTACGCCACTGTCTATGAGCTTGAAACTTGACAAGACAAGACTATTTACACTCGGTCCGTTGCACAACGGCATATGAGGTTAACATGGGTTGTGATAATCTCACCACATAACATAGCTATTTATTATCTATAATGCAGTCTGTGGGAAAGTGAATTTAAAAGATTACTTTCTGCTAGTGGAAAACATAATATAACGGGTTTCCTTTAAAATATGTGATATTATTTTCAAATATTTGACATCCAATAGCCGATCGATGCGTAACAAAGCAATGTGTCAGTAAACTCCGCGAATGATGTCGAAAATACGCCCGTGTCAGGGCAGTAGCCCATTGCGGACCAGTGAACTAGTTCGCGAACGTTATGGTTGCATTGCACCAAATAAAAAAGTTCCATGTCAAAGTTAAAATATTTACGGAGTAAAAACAGCCGCGGCTCTGATTGGTAGTAATATGTGACATTGATTATTTGTGCAAATACTAAATCCATTGTCAATAATTAAATACACTTCTATTTGTTATGCAGTATAAACCAAGGGTTGAAACGAGTGCAGGGTATCCCAAAAATGGAACTGTAGTTTTCAGCAAAAATGATGGTTGCTAATAAAAACATTACTTGAAAATCTTAAATGGTTTGTGACACCCCCCTCATCCCCACCCACCCCACACACACTATTTTCTTGCAGGTAGATTAAATGTGACGTGCCACACTTTTTATTGGTGTACTGCCTGGGAGTATTAATACGCTACTTATATCGGTTTTATTTTATTTTTAAATGTTAACATTATCGGTAATAAAAAATGATTTACTGTGTTGGAACCTCGACGTCGCTGGTGTTAGTTGGTGCGGGGCGTGGCTACGATCTCAAAACAATGCAAGTATGTCACGACATCGAGGGCGTGCGTGTGTGTCGCTTCTCGCTGCAGGAATTTTTCCTCGTCAGACAACTGGATGTTTCGTTGTCCTTGAGCAATAATATCTTTACCGTACTAGGGTATGTCGTTGGTTTACTCTTTATGGTCCTCGAACCAACGTAGTCTTGAAAGCTTCTTTTTTTTTTCGTGCTTAGGCCTATATCTAATTACGGTTCAAGCACACTGTCCTGGGCACACACCTATACTATCTGGGCTGTCTGTCCAGAACAGAGGGTTAGTGGTTAGTGAAAGAAAAGTCGGTGTAGTGGCTTTAGAATGACCCAGTAGGTCGTTAAAGTCGCTCTGGGTGGGAGACGGTACCGGAATACTATCATTAAAAAGACCCGTTGTTTTCGATATTCTATTTTAATAATCATTATTTCTATTTGCCATCACAATCCAAATTTTGTTGTGAAAGGCCTGAATAATATATATATAGGATAGTTCATGTTTTTTGTCAAATATGATTTACATGTATATCTCATTGAGTGAAGTTTGCAATCATATCTCACGAATCGCGCATACACGAAGAGTGTGATATGATTGCAAACTTCACGAGATGAGATATAAATCATATTTGACAAAAACGTGAAATTTTCTATTTATTATATAACTTTTGGCAGTGAAATCATGAAATTTTCACTCTAAAATGTGTTATCGTCACTGAGTGACTAATAACACTTTTATGTCACTGATATTTTAAGATATTTCACTAAATGTTACATAATAAAACAAAATATATGTAGTAGTATTACCATCAGGGTTTCTGCAAGAGAGTAAAACGGGTATGGCGCAATACCCATTTTTTTCAGATTTAATTTTTAACGTTTTGAAGTGGCGACAGCGGGTTTCCTCTCTCAATCTCTATGTGGTCCTTAACCATATGTCCGACGCCATATAACTGTAAATAAAATGTGTTGAGTACGTCGTTAAATAAAACATTTCCTTCTTTTGGCAGAAACACTGACCATATATAATCATAGGCGCCCCTGATAATTACTGTGGTGTTTTCGCAGTTCATTAGAAGATGCACGTTGTATAACTAATGTAAAAATCTATGAACTGTGATTGAGCGATACACAATCAGGAGTGCAGAAAGTACTCGCCAAATGCGAGTAAAAATATTGATGGGCGAGTTAAAAAATGCAACGACGAGCGATCCGTCTTTTTCTGACTGACTAAATTTATTTATTTATTCTTATTTTATTTTTTACATTGAATCCGCGACTCCGCATCAGTCATGCCAATATATCTATAAAGGTGCAAAAATGACTCGAAGACAAAATTCGCTGATTCAGCTCGCGCAAATCACAGATTTCAAGATCGACGCTACGACATGATTAGGCAAGTCCCGTATGTGGTTGTGCTTTCTGCTAGCTCTTAAGCACATTATTTCTGTGGGTGGGTGTAATTATCGGCATGCTTCTACCAGAGACCTGCTCAAGTACGCCTATCACAGACACAGCCTCGGACTTAACCAAATAATTTTGCTAAAATAGATGCTGGATAACTAAATTACGTACGTCAAATTGAAAATTACCAATAGAAACTGACAGATGGTTGAACGTTCCTAGAGAAAATAGAACATGCAAACTTTGTAATTGATATTGGAGATGAATACCATTATTTATTCAATTGTTAAAATGATAATATTGAAAACAGAAGAAAATATATAAAACAATATTACAGAATTAATCCTAACGTTTATAAAATGAAATGTATGCTAGCTATATTTTTAAAAGATGATCTAATCTTGTGGACTGACGTTTCTCCGCACATTTTAGCTATTTTGATTGCATATCTTGTGTTCTATGTTAACTATAGATACCTCTATGTTGACATCTGCTCTTGTCATGTATGTTAATTATGTATTTGAATTGTCCTCTTGTTACACATTGTAATGTATCCGAGTGTTGTTTAATAAATCTTGAAATCAAAACATGGAAGTTGTTTTTGTTATGGATATGTATATTTGAGATCTATAAGTGATGTCATGTTTCTTCCTGTAGTGATTAATACTACCTTCTTTCAACGTATATTTTTTTAATTGTTGTCATAACTCTCTACATATCCGTCTAGCTCTTGAATGACAGAGTACTCGGGCTAACCTCATTAACGCTAATTAAAACGTATTTAAAATAAGATAGCCGTACCTCATTAACACTGATTAAAACACCATTAAAATATGCCGGTTAAGACGCAGTTTGATGGGGTGTGTTTCAACAGACATTCCTTTCTCTTGTTCTCAAAGTGACGTACGTGTGTGGTATTCATTCACTGAACCTTGAGCCCAGTGGTAAAGCGCTCGCTTGATGCGCAGTCGGTTTGGGTACATCAAAGGCCGTGGTATGTGCTATCATGTCAACGGGATGCTGCATATAAAATATCCCTTGCTGCTTAATGAAAAGAGTAGCTCATGAAATGGCGACAGCGGGTTTTCTCCCTAACTATATGTGTGGTCCTTAACCATATGTCCGACGGCATATAACCGTAAACAAAATGTGTTCAATGCGTCATTAAATAAAACATTTCCTTCCTTCCTTCCGTGACTGATTTGCTTATATCCAGTCACGGTTCAAGCACGTTATCCTGGACACACGCCTCGACTGTGTGGGCTATCAGTGTAGATCAGTAGATAAACGGTTCAAGCATGTTGTCCTGGACACACGCCTCGACTGTGTGGGCTATCAGTGTAGATCAGTAGATAAACGGTTCAAGCACGTTGTCCTGGATACACGCCTCGACTGGGCTATCAGTGTAGATCAGTAGATAAACGGCTAGTTGTTAATGCAATATAATTCGGTGTAGTCATCTCTCACCTCCCTAGTGAGTCGGAGCCGGTATCGGGATTCGAACCCAGTACATACCAGCCTTAAACCCGATGGCTGGTCGGTGTTCCGCCGCGTTAAGTACACGTGCAAGTTGAAGAAGATACTGGTGATGTTATCTCTGTGTGTTACTAGAGACACAGACTTGTTCGTTAAACATTTACTTACCTGCACACAACGTAAACACCTGAGGGATTGAGGTCAGAGAGGTCAGAATGTCTGCAATGTACACTACACCCACGCTGGAGTAGGTTTTAATTGTTTTAAGGATGAGGTCAGGAGTTTCGGTGTGCTGTAAAACGATGTAGGTTTAATGTCATATAATGAATGTAGATCATAACTTCTGAATAATATTTAAAGGACAACACACTATAGCTAATAGCTACAGTTAATATAATTTACTATATATAATAGAATATTTTGTTAGAAACTAAATATTAAAATTATTTGTAGTAAAAACATATTAAACTAATTCTAAAGGGTAATTCAACAATTTCATAAGTACACACCGCTTACGCATTGCAATGAACCCCTCCATTAAACAAGTACACATCAGGCATAATGTATGTGCCGGACCCTCTTTTCGCAGTTACTACTTTTTCTTTATTTGTAGTTCATATAAATAATATTACCCATAAAATATTCTAGTTCATTATGGAAACGCTTTCCTTTCAAAACTTCCCAATTCTGATTTTCGTACAAATAAAAGTTATGACTTTCAATCATTACCTATGTATTTCAGGTATTTTTGAAAAAAGAAGAAATTCAAATATAATGTTTACACCAACTTGAAACATGTATGCAGGATCTGGTAAGATTCATATATATACACTCGAAATATTATTGTTTTGTTTATTTGTTTATTTATCATTATTTCATTATTACATGTATTGTTATTATTAAAAAATTTTTATCTTCTACTTTTCTCCCAACGATAACGTGCTTTAAATTTCGTATTCAGTAAACTATTGTGATACCAATTCTCATTTTCTCGTAGCCCAATAACTAATGTACCAAAGTGAAATAACTTTAAAATGTAACGTCAGTTATTCATATAAAAGCTGTTGTAATTTACTTTATCGAATAACTTGAATTGAAGTCCACGTTGCAGTGTTTAGAAAAGCCCGACAGTTCGTGTTAGGACGGTGTGGGACAGACGTGTGGTCAAACGGACATAGTGTAGCAAAGTTTTAATTCAGCTATATGGAGGTGCAGTATTAATAAAAACTCTAAACTGTGAAGGTACATCCCACGGGCATTCGGGTCCTGGTTGGAGTGTATGGGTGTCAAGTACCACTCGATGGAACGAATCATACCCTATGTTCTGGTATATAGTCAATATATACCAATACACAGGCATGGGCGTAGGAAGATGTCAAAACGTGGGGGCACAAACACATATATAAATATAAATACATGTAACATATATATATAAACCATCGCTGCTGTTACATAAGTGTGTGGGGGGGGGGGGCACATGTCCCTCTCGCGACCACCCCCACCCCCACCTCCGCGTCCTACTGCCGTTGTGTTTCAGAATGTTCCATGTTCTTTGTATTATTCATATATAAAGAAATAAAGAATTGACTCGGTCCGTGGAGTGGCACTAACTAAAAACCCATTAACTCCAACCAGGACCCAAACGCCCGTGGTACATCCCTTTATCCGGATGACGGATGAAGTCAAACGAAAACATCAGGAAATGACTCATTACTCAAATCTTTGTCTGCTTGTAACCAACTTTGATGACGTCACTGTATTGATCATCAATTATTCTCCTATCCAGCCTGTCGATATTTTCTTTTTGACAAGAACACATCGAATATCTACCACCTGCTTGCTAGCTCTACACTATCGTAGCTTACATTTGACACCAGTATCATCATCCTGGCATTAAAATTAAACAAGAAGTGATATTTTGTTTAACATGATGGGGGTTACGTAATTTTACTTAATTTGTAGTAGCCTTACACACCTCCCAATTGAGACGTTAAAACTCGCTCTGAGTTGGAGCCGGTATTATTATTATTATTTTATTTTATTTAAATTATTATTATTATTTTATTTATTTTCAATATCCACAATGTAACCAGACATGTTAATTCGTAACTACTAATAACTGTACTGTGATACAGTATTAGCTCGTCGTTATCTTTTGGCTGCACCCCCCCCCCCCCATATATATATATATATATATATATATATATATATATATATATATATATATATATATACATATACATATATATATATTGGAGCAATTAACTAGTGCCAGGAAGTCGATATTCGTAATTGGTAAATACCCAGTTGTTTCACTACGTAGAATTAATTTTAGGACCATTTAAACACGCTAATCTACTTCCCGGATTATAACCTTCAGCAACTAGGAAATTCACATCGAATACCTGTCTAATTGTGTGTACCCCTCTCACCACCGTGGTCTCCCCCACCCCCGAACACCCCACTGTTTGATGTTTTATCATCGTTAGTAGCTGATTACTCTCCACACGTTTTGTTTTTCTTCTTCCTTGATTCCTTTCTCAAAATAAACATCTTTTGGTGTTTTAATTGATCTAAAGTACTGGAAATTAATAACGTAACAGCCCCAGGGACTGGTAAAGTATGTAAGAACTAAACTTAGGAATGGATTATGCAGTACCCAGTTAATTAACGTCTTATTACAATGAATAAAGATCTAAACCCATCAGTGATATAGTTAGCAGAACGCTGAGATATGTAGGCCCGTAGGAATCCGCGACCCCTTATTCATGGACGAACATGTACGTTTTGTTTTGTCCTACTCTATATAAATGATGATGAACTTTCTGCCTTTTGTCACCCCACCCCACTCCATCCCCACCCCCACCCCCGCCAAGAAATTGTGACCCCACATGTGTGTGATACTGATAAGCTATGAAACGTAAACCTTTTCCTTGATTCCCATCTAAAAAGAAACTTTTTTTTCTTTTTTTTTTAAATTATTTTAAGTAGCTCCCGGAAATAATGAATGACTTGATAGGTTTAAAAAATATTGAACTGAACCAACTAATGTAAGAACTAAATTTCTGAGTAAATTATGTGACAGGGATAAGTGATCGGTGAGTCAGACAACTTGGTGTTTTAGGTGTTTAAGCAATGTAGTTTACTTTCTGCTATAGTTTGTTTTTAAGACCACAAGAGTTACTTCCCATAATTTGACGCTTAGAGGACGCTAACATTGTATACTAGTACCCATTTGTAGTTGATCATTATTTTTGTGGTTTATGTTAAATGTTATCGGACCCTGTCTTCACCAACCAATAATTGTAGTCGCCGTTATTGTCATATTGTCATTATTGTAGGTTATTAGGAGAGGGCCTCGTAAGTTGGATAACTTGTACCCAATCCATTTGTACCTTATATGCAAATAAAATATGTTGCATTTACCAAGTTGCATTTTGTGGCACTCATATCTAAGCAAACATGCCTTTGACAACCATAAGCGTACGAGTCAGGAGACGATGGGGATGGGTGGGGGAGGGGGCAACTGCCAACCCTGGTACTGGAGCAAAATCTCAAATTCTGGCAAAACGTTTAGATATTCGGGCTAATGTGAGTCCTTTTAACCATTTATTTTCATCATTCTACCCGTAAAATTACATGTAATCCATGTAAAAATGCGTAGCAATTCGGACAAAAACGAGCCTGCCGCTCTATAAACATGTTGACCACTAGAAATAGAGATGAAAACCAAAAAAAACCCCCCAAAACCCCCCACCTCTATCTTGAGCTTTTATAAACAGGTCCGGGCACCCAATAATGTAGGCCCCTAAGTAAAATAAATAAATAAATAAATAACAGGCGCGCGTACACAGGGGGGGTTTTGTGAGTCAAAACACCTCCCTATTCAATAATTTTGTTTCATGTTTGTTTTTTCATAGTGAACATGTGTCTACCCCACCCCACCGCCCCCCATAAACGTCTCTCTTCACATCAGTGGCGGATCCAGAAAATCCATTTAGCGGGGTCCCCAATGACATGAGGTGAAATGCCAAGGAAACTTTGAGGGAGGTTTGGAGGGAGATCGTAAAAGAATGAAAATTAATATATAATAAAATATATAACTGTCACAAATTTAGCGGGCGGGCCCCTACCCCCCCCCCCTCCCTAAATCCGCCTCTGCACACACACCTCCCCCTGTACATGTACATCCACCATAATTAACTTAATGATTAATGCCTTATAACCTCCGGAGAGGCGAAATACTTCAGATACTGAGATGGTACCTTTAAAATATGTGACGTCATTTAACGCTTTTGCCTATGTACTGACGTCATATTTAGAATTAACAAGACTATTGGTTCTAATTAGCCAATCATTTAATTGGTTACTGATTTTGTGACAATTCTCATTGAGAAAATAGCTAAACTTTTTCTTCCCGTTATGTTGGTTTTCGTAACGAATATTAGGCGTGTTAGTTGTATGACAAGATGTTATTTCTAGGTTAAAATGGTACATTTAGATAAAAATGTTTGGTCCACGGGAAAATGTTCAAGCTCTTGTTGTCGATAATGGATCTGGAATGGTCAAAGCCGGGTTTGCTGGTGAGGAGTCTCCTCGTGTTGTTTTCCCGTCCATTGTCGGACGTGTCCGACACAAAGTAAGTGTGTATGTCTGTCTGTCTGTTGATCTGTCTGTGTGATGTCTGTCACACTGTCCGTCCTTCCATCTGTTGCCTTATGACACCTTTATTCCATATCACATTGGCAATCTTTTAGAATAAGAATAAGAATAAGAATAATTTATTTGCATAACACCCGAATATGGGCAGAGCAAAAATAACAATATGAACAAACATCTGAATCAACAAATACATATGTAATTTAAGTCTTATTACTAGTGATATTAATATTTAGGTAAAAGCAAATATTGTCAGAAGTGTAGAGCCATAACAAACCATCAACTATGGCGTTCGTGAATTATTTTTCACGAATCCACACACCCTCGTACATTCTCCATTAGTTTATACAGACGTGAAATGCAAACAATTTGAAATTACTTCCAACTCATATGCTTTCACGCAACTTAAAGCATCTCGTTACAAAATTGCAAATGATAGGGCATTATTCCGGAATATTGTTGCGTGTAAGAAATAAGACTTTTTCATTATTAGTCAAAAAAGAAAAATGTGATTCTTGTTTTATTATTTTATGATATAAATAATTTCTAAAAGCATTATATATAGGGCACTTCATAATGAAATGATATTCGTCTTCAACTTCTAGGGGACAATATCTCTCATTCGCAGGGACAGGTGGTTTCTTGTATCTTCCCTTTTCAATCATAAGTGAATGTGAACTTAAACGAAGCCTACTAAAAGCTTTTCTGCTTTCATAGTCTTTGGTATGTAATAAATAGGACTCAACTGAACTCGAAATTTGTTTGAATGACATATATGTGCGCATTACCACATTTGTTACAATTTTTGTTTGATGTTAGCTGTGTCGTAATATACTGCAAAAAGTACTGCTCGCATTTAATTACGATTTCACCTAAAGTGCATGCAATCGGTAATTCTGGAGTTGAAGATAGATGCGTAGGAATTCCAATTAGGTTTGCAGCATTAATAAGTTTAGCTACCCACGACGGTTTGTTGTTCTGAGCTGACTTTGAGCTATCAATAAACGCAGCAGTTAACAGTGGGTTGTTTGAAGTCTGGATATGTAATACATATTTAAAGGCATTAATAATTATATCATACGTCAGTGGCAATCTTCCTAATTCTGCTAATGCTGCAGCATTACTGGTATATTTATTGACCCCCAAAATCCATTTACAGAATTTTATGTGTACTTTTTCTACATCAAGAGTAAAATAATTTGTGTTACAAACTTGTGGTCCCCAAATTTCACTCCCATATAACAACACTGGTTTAATTAATGTATTGAATAGTTTAATGCAAATATTGATAGGTGGATTGTGTTTGAGAATTGATTTTAATAAGTGATTTAAAGATTTAAGTCCTTTGTTTTTTTAAACACTTTACACCAATGTTGAATTTACCATGGCTGTCTATAGTGATACCCAAATATGTGTAGTCATTAGATATGTTAATTTTGGAGGACCCTATGGTAAAGTTAAGATGATCTGTGTTCATTTTACGCTTATTGAAGACAATAATGTTAGATTTTTCAACATTAATGGGAAGATCATTACATATAGCATATTGATTGACAGCATTCAGCGTATTTTGGAGCCCTGATGCTGAAGGGGACAGAAGCACCAAATCATCTGCGAATAAGAGATGGTTGATTTTCAAATTATTCACATCAATAGGTTCACATTGTGCATCAAAATACTTAACAATATCATCTATAAAGATATTAAAAAGCAAAGGGGATAAATTATAACCCTGTCGTACACCACGGCTGGGATGGAACATGGGTGATGTACCTGCTGACTTTTAATTTGATATGAGTCACCTATATACATAGAGTGAATTAATTTTACAAAGTTACCAGTGATGCCACTTTTCACTAATTTCATTAATAGTTTTTCTCTATTAATCATATCAAAAGCTTTTTTAAAGTCTATGAAAGCTGCATATACAGGTTGGTTAACAGAGATATATTTTTGTACTATGGATTGCAGAATGAACAAATTGTCAGTAGTTCTGTGGTTCTCACGAAAACCACTTTGATTCATACTAAGTATATTGTTTTGTTCCAAATAATTTTTGAGGCTTCTTGCCAAAATATTTGTAAATAGTTTTCCAACACATGAACTAATTGCAATTCCTCTGTAATTGTTAGGGTCTGTTTTGGTTCCCTTTTTATGTAGCATTTTTAAGATTGATTCATTCCACTTTTCTGGGAATGACGAATTTTGTAATACCAAGTTAAATAATTTAACAAAGTAGTCTATCATAGGCCACATAATTGATTTTAGTAATTCATTGGCAATACAATCTTTTCCACTGGACTTGCCATTCTTTAATAATTTAGTGCTCACCATAATCTCAGTAGCTGATATAGGCATGTTTAGAGACGGGTTAGGAATGTTCCATTTAGGCGGCATTTTAATGTGGCCTTCATTTGAATAATCTGAAGTGAGTTTCTTAAAATGTTCGTAACAACTATCTGGATCAGGTAGAATGTCTGTATTATTATCTGATACTTGCAGTTGTTTTATTACATACCAACATTTTTGTTGATCAACATTTTTGTTGATCACCATTTATATGATTTTCAATTTGTGATATTATATTTTGTTTATATTGACGAGCTTTATATTTACATAGGCGTTTATATGCTTTTTTTGCGGAGTAAAACCTTTCAAGAAATATTCTGTTATTGGGATATTCTTGCATGTTTTTACAAGCAGTAAGTGCAGAAAATTTGTATGCTTTGCATGCCTGATCAAACCATTTCCGCTTACGTTTAGGTTTATTTGAAGATTTAACAAAAGTCATGTCGGTATGCTTTAATTTGTCAAATAGCCTATTAGGCTATAGGCCTTGGAGAACATAAAAGTTTAATTTAAAAAGATAGACTAACATTTCCACAAACATTGTCACAACAATCCCATAAATGTCGTCAACATTAACATTTCCATTTAATTATTATTTATAAATTATACCCTTTTCATCAAAACCATTTTACCCTCACACCCATCCTACCCCCTCGTTTGGCTGTTTTGGAATTATCAAAAATGTTCTCGTATGTGCAATTTGTGAAAACATTGGTCAGTGTTTCTGCGAGAATGAAATTTTTGGGTATGGCGCTATGGAATTGAATACAACCGCAGTATATGGGGGGGGGGGGGGGGGGGGGGGGGGGCTCCCCCAGAAAGAAAATGGATTAGAGTTAAGAAAATCATACGGTATTCATAAGAGTAATTAATTTTGTCAAAAAGTTAACTTAAAAAAAAATATGAATAAACATTTGGGTATGGCGCCATACCCATTTTACCCTCTGACAGAAACCCTGTTGGTCAATATATAAATAAAAACAGGCCGCAATAAAGATACAAATGTGGCTCGTTCCTATGGCCCAAAAGACCCGCATTACTCCCCTATGGTCAAGAATGTAGACCTGCTCACAGGGTTTGAAATTATAATTTATCACAATAAGTTCCATATTTGATTATTATTTTGTCAATGTGTCTCTACTATAGTCCTTCCCAGAGGGAACGCCGTTTTTCTTACTATGGTATTTACTAGAAGTTATTTATTTCTGAGCCGATTGTTTTCAAAATTGCAAACAAAAATAGTGTGGGTTTATTGTTGTTGGTTATTCCAAAACATTTTAATTTATTTTTCTTCTTACTTTAAATCAAACTAAATTATTTACAAAAAAAAACAAAACCCACCTGTTCATGGAGGCATGGATGGATTACAGCCGTGTCTGGTGATTCGGCGCACTTTGTATTTTGCTCAAGTACGCTTATGGTTATCATCTAGTATGTGGAATATGTGTCATTGCAATGGAATGAATGAATGAATGAAAGAAAGTTTAACGACACCCCAGCACAAAGTTTTTCCTAGATTTCTGTCAGGACGAAATGTGAGTAAAATCTAACGAAAAATAAAGGTAGGAGAAAAAATTTTGGTAGTTGTTAACATTTTGGTTCGGACAGTTACAGTAGGAAGTTGTCATGTTGTCGGTGTTTTTAGCGAATTAAAGCTTAGTTCATTTTTCAATGGTCAATCAAGTATCAACATATTTATGGTCACGGGTACAATTAAAAATTATTAGAATTGTCAATAATTATGTCATAAATATGAAGAAAAAAAATAATTCACGTGTTTTCGTGTGTATAAATGTGAAGTAGTTCAGCCTTATTGATAAAACCAGTCTAAAAAAAACACCTTTCCCGCATTTTGTAAGTTATAGTAAACGGTATAATTCTTTTTTCGGTTATTTTTATTTAAACTGAAAAGAAAACCCCCCAGAAAAATCCAAACTAATTGAAATTTTAATACCTAAACAAAATAAAAGCGAAATAAGATCCACGTGTGTGCATAATCCACCCAAGAAGAAAAAAAATCTGTGTAGGGATCTTAGCCATGCATGACAATGAACATGCATCTGCAGTAATGACAAACTGTGCAAGAAAACAATTTGGAAACTGACCATGAGATGTGTCATGTGTGATAGTTTGTGTGATTATGTTTATTTACTACAGACATAAAACAAATTGTAGTGTATTTAAGATTATGCACTGCTTCGTTGGTGAGAGACACATTTTATTAAGTATTTCACAGTGTTCACGGAGAAAATGTTTTTTTGAATGCTTAGGTGCGCCGATACACCGGACAGCACTGTAATAAATAAATAAATAAATAATAAAACTCGAGAAATATGATTTGCAGACATATAGTAAGTACAGTATTTTAGTTGATCTTCCTGACTTGAATACTAGTAAGGTATACATGTTTGACTTTTCTAGGGTGTGATGGTTGGCATAGACAAACGTACAGCCTTTGTCGGAGATGAAGCTCAGTCGAGAAGAGGAATCCTCACACTGAAGTATCCCATCGAACACGGGATTATCACCAACTGGGAAGACATGGAGAAGATCTGGCATCACACCTTCTACAACGAGCTTCGTGTTGATCCCGGGGAACATCCAGTTCTCTTGACAGAGGCTCCCCTCAACCCTAAAATCAACAGGGAGAAAATGACGCAGATCATGTTTGAAACCTTCAACACTCCGTCTATGTATGTTTCCGTTGAGGCCGTGTTGTCCCTGTACACTTCCGGTCGTACCACTGGAATCGTCCTGAACTCCGGCGATGGAGTCACGCACACTGTACCAGTGTACGAGGGTTATGCTGTTCCTCACGCCATCATGAGAGTCGATCTTGCGGGTCGTGATCTTACAGAGTACTTGTCGACACTCCTTACGGAGCGTGGCTATTCCTTCAACACCACAGCTGAGAGAGAAATTGTGAGAGACATAAAAGAGAAACTGTGCTACGTTGCCGAGGACTTTGAGCAGGAGATGCAGACTGCAGCGACAACTAACACGGTAGAAAAAAGCTATCAAATGCCGGACGGCCAGGTGATAGTGGTTGGCAACCAGAGGTTCCGGTGTCCGGAGGCCATATTCAAACCGCACCTCGTCGGCATGGAGTCTGCCGGGATGCACAAGAGGACCTACGTGTCCATCATGAAATGCGACGTCGACATCCGTAAGGACTTGTACGCCAACATCGTGCTGTCGGGTGGATCCACCATGTTCCCGGGAATTGCCGATAGAATGCAGAAGGAAATCGCAAACCTCGCTCCTAAATCCATTCAAGTAAAAATAATTGCACTCGAAGATAGGAGATTTTCGGTGTGGATTGGTGGTTCCATTTTGGCCTTCTTGTCCTCCTTCCAGAAGATGTGGATCACCAAATTCGAATATGAAGAATCTGGTCCGGGCGTAGTGCACAGAAAGTGTTTCTAACCACGTAATGACAACGTTAATTGTGACTGCGAACCGATTTGATTTCTACTCGAGCTGTTGACAATTCCTTGGCGTTTGTATCAAGTGTTTCTAGAAATACTGTTGACAATTCCTTGGCGTTTGTAGCAAATGTTTCTAAATATACTGTTGACAATTCCTTGGCGTTTGTATCAGTCTTTCTAAATATAATGTTAACAATTCCTTGTATTTTGTACAATTTCTTGCCATTTCGACTTGTACAGATATATGATTTTGATATCGGAACACGGTTTTGTCGTTCAGATTCATTATGTTGGAGTTCTCTTATAACATTAAACCAAAATGTCTCCTACTTCTACAAATGCTACAAGAAAAAAAAAATTGATACAGGCGCGTGTGCAGGGGAAGGGTTTCGTTTCGAGGGTCGAAACCTACCTGTTCAAGCAAATGTTCTTCTTTATTTTCAATATATTTCCAACGGAGCATGACACGACCCCCCCCCCCCCCCCCCCCCCCCCCCCCCCCCCCCCCCCCCACCACCACCACCACCCAAACTTCGTTCGCCACAGTCAAGACTCCCTTCGCCCGCTAAAATTCCTGCTTTCGCGTCTGTGATATTCCTATGCAAAACGCATTCAACCAGAAACTGGTTTCCAATACGAGTGTCTGGTTACTTCTTGTGGCGAGGCGGGGCGGGACTATTTCCAGTGGTAATGCGTTCGCTTGATGCGCGGTCCGTCTGGGATCGATCCCCGTCGGTGGGCCCATTGGGCTATGTCTCGTTCCACGACTGGTATTTCAAAGGCCGTGGTATTAAAGTGTGCTTTGTTTAACGACACCACTAAAGCACATTGATTAATAATTGATCATCGGCTATTGGATGTGTGCTGTCCTGTCTGTGGGATGGTGCATATAAAAGATCCCTTGCTACTAATGTCAAAATGTAGCAGGTTTCCTAAGACTATATGTCAAAATTACCAAATGTTTGACATCCAATAGCCGATTAATAAATCAATGTGCTCTATTCACTGGTGTAGGAATAATAGTGTAAAAGTGTGTAAATATAAAAGTGTGCGCCTACCACATTTTGGAGGGAGGGGGTCGACCGAACCCTCCAGCAAAAGCTGAGGTCTACTTGTTTTGTCCTTTATTTAAAACATATTGTACCAATACCTGATTGTAACATTTGCAACTCTCCCACAAAACAATATTTGCTTCTCTTCGTCATTTAGCACACCCCATACCAAAGTTGCAGTGTACATGATTCTGAATTGATAACTGATCAAAATCAAAACAAAGGAACTTACATGTAGCAAAAATGTTTCGTTGTACTTTTTGCTACATTGATGACCTTGTAGCATTCTAGGAGCGGGACGTAGCCCAGTGGTAAAGCGTTCGCTCGATGCGCGGTCGGTCTGGGATCGATCCCCGTTGGTGGGCCCATTGGGCTATTTCTCGCACCAGCCAGTGCCCCACGACTGGTATATTAAAGACCGTGGTATGTGCTATCATGTCTGTGGGATGGTGCATATAAAAGATCCCTTGTTGCTGATCGAAAAGAGTAGCACATTAAGTGGCGACAGCGGGATTCCTCTCTCAATATGTGTGTGGTCGTTGACCATATTTCCGACGTCATATAACCGTTAATAAAATGTGTTGAGAGCGTCGTTAAATAAAACATTTCCTTACATGACAGCAACAGCAGTTCACCTTCCATTGATTGGTCAACCAAACTTAGAAACAAAAGGTTAACAACAAAAAGTAATCCTGTTCATGTCTACATCTTTATAGGGATTCAAATCTCACACAACCCGCCCATTAGTTATCCTACTGTCACACAAAATGTACTCAAAAAGCTTTATAGGCATATGCAGATAAAAAATAGTAATAAATATTATAAGACAACCCATGCCTACAGAACAATAATAATAATAATACAAAATAAAATTTTTATTAAAAACATTTATATATATATATAAAAAAAAGAGGCAAAATTATATTTTGAGAGAGAGAGAGAGAGAGAGAGAGAGAGAGAGAGAGAGAGAGAGCAGGGTTTCTGCCAGAGGGTAAAATGGGTATGGCGCCATACCCAATTTTTTATTTTTTTTAAGTTAACATTTTGACAAAATTAATGACTCTTATCATTATTGTATGATTTTCTTAAGCCTAACCCTAAATGTAACCCATTTTATTTGTGGAGGAGACCCCCTATAGCCCCTGTTGACTGTGGTTGCATTCAATAACATAGCGCCATACACAAAAAATCATTTCTGGCAGAAACACTGTATATATATATATATATATATAACATAAAACTAAACCACAGATTGCAGTTCGCACCATTTGTTTAATATTTATTATAAGAATACTTCCTAACATTTTCTTTTTTCTCAAAGAGAGGGTCTTTACGTATTAATCCCCATGCAATCTGGTACAGGTAAATATATCTATTCAAAAATGTATCTTTCTGTGGCATCCATCTCCAAATCATTATCCTCGAAACTGAGCAATTAAGGATTACCATTTGATGGGTGGTGTCAAACTGAATCCCAAGTCTTGGAAGTCTGAATTACTCCTTAGCAGCAATATGTCAAACACAATTTTTTTTTTAAATATTGTATTAAAAGAAATTGTTGAAAGTGTTTCATTTTCAGCAGCAATTTCACCCCCTGCCCCAGTTTTTCTTTCACATATCAGTTGAAACTGTTCTATTATTTCTATTTTTCTGTTCTCAATATCAAGATGCAATGTAATTTGTTTAATAGTTTGTCTTCAGAATCTCATTTTCGACATCTAAGCAATGACTCCACATCCATTGGTCCAGTTGCTGAAATATATAAAAACAAACATGTCAAGTATTTCACATCCATTTGAAGAAGTACATTAGTCTGTAACTTAATTACATATCATTGTATTAATTTAAAGTTTAATTTAATTTTAGGAAAACATTTTTTTAACAGGAAACAAAATTAATGTGACTAAACAAAGTATAAAATTAAAAAGTATAGCAGTAAATTAAGAAAAGTAGTGAACAATGTATTTAACGTTGATGATGTTATTTGATTTCTATTAGAAAGTTGCACAAAGCTACATATAAGATGGCATGTGGAAGAAGAAAAATGCCTATGCTTTGCTAAAATTTGGGGTATAAAATAATGATGAAAAACAAAACTACTGTCTCCAAAAGAAAATCATATTTAGGGTAGGTAATAAAAACAAAACAGATGTAAGTGCCTCATCTAGGTGGTTATGGGTTTGAAATGTTTTGAAATTAGGGTTAGAACATATTTCAAGCACATGACTATTTATAAACAGCAATTCTTTTACTATCATTTATCTGAACATTAAAAAATATATCTATTAATTTCCAAGATTTTTTTATTATTATTATTTTTTGGCTTCAAAACATTTCAGGGTCCCTACATAAAATTTGCCTAATTTATAACTTTCCAGACAATACTTCCTTATCCCCCTAAAGCTCACAACCATATAGGTTACTCCCTCACTCCCCTCCCCCCTCCCCCACACACAAGAGAACATACAGACGCATGCCTACACACATGCACACACAAACAGGGCCGTACCCTCCGGGGAATCTTGTCCTTTTTTTTTTTTTTTTTATATCTCCAGTAATAGCATAGAAATGTTTAATCTTTATAGTATGTTAAAAATTATTTATAAAATTTAGTGCCCCCCCCCCCCCCCATGGATTTTGGTCAGGGTACGGCCCTGACAAAGAAAAAGAAAAAATGCTAAGACTTTCAAACGTTCCAGCATGCTTGTTAATACTATCACTAACCCTAAACCTAACTTACGCCTAAATTAACTGAATGCTGGAACGATCGTAAGTCTTGCCAAAACTTTTATTTTGGCCATTTGTCTGACTGTGTATTGTTTAACGACGGATTCTTAACGACAATATATACATCGAAGACTGATTAAATGAGTCAGTAAATTCCATTACATTGGAGGGAAAGTGATTCTTAAAATCTTACCTTCGTAGAATTTATATATCAGTTGAATTTTGATGGATTCGGCAAAACTTCACTTTCAATACCATGTGACGGTTTCGCAGGAAAACACTGATTTTACGTCAATCGTAGGCTCCGCATAGTTGTCATCGCTATTAACACTTGTCAGCAGAAGTATATGTTTACTATGATTATAATTCAATTGGAGGAGACAATTATTTTAACTAATTTTAATGCTAACTATACAAAAACGTTACACATCGAAAAAAAGTATGTTGTCTAACCTAATGGCGTCCAAGCAAATTTGGGCCCGCGGTTTTTGAACCGCGAAACATGATTGGTCCAGAGCGGTTGTCAATCACGCCGTACGGAGGTCAATTGTGACGTTACATCACATTGTTATAAGTGACGTCATATTGAGGTATGACGTAAGTTAGTTGTTTAAAGTTTTAAACGTAAAACATTTCAAGTGTTGGCCGAGTATTTACAAACAAATGAAACCCTCACACCCTATAACCCTCTACGTTTAAATTGTTTGCTGTTTTGCTGCTGGTGTGTTATTTTATAATTTCAGATTGGATATTCTAGTGTACTGTATGAAGACTGTTCAAATCGAAATCGTCACGGCTAAATGTGTGATCACTCGCATAATTAAATCTAGACAATACTGAAAATTCGCGCACAAAAGATCATTTTTAATAATGACATTTTTCTGCGGTACACAGTAAATCAGGAAAATATGTTTGTTAGGTTCGTACTCGTTTAAGATTGGACATGAATATTTATGAGCAAAATGAGGCTGCACGTGCGATATATGTCTGTAAGGAGAAGCACGTGTGTGCATAGTTCATTCTAGCTTGCGTCTGAACCAGTAGCCTAACAGCCAAATATTCATGATTTAATTATTTACATAAATATATATTTTCAAAGGTTTTCCAGTCTTTTTCTCAAAGAGTTTTTTCTCTGGTTTTTTAACCTGGAAGTAAACTTGTTATATGAAAATAGATTGCGTTTGTTAGGAGTGGAATGCTTATGGAATTTATGAAGATTTGTTTATTTATGATGTACAAAAAAGAAAAAATAAGCCAGTTGCATGTAGTTTCTCGGTCAGCCTACAAGGCATTTTGGAGTGTTGTTTTATATTAAGAGGATGAGAGTGTTTAATCACATGGGCGTATGGGGACTCTTTGATTTAGGGCGGGGTTGGAGGGGTTGATTTGCCCGAAATTTTACCCAGATAAAAACTGCCCGAATTTTTCTCACTGTTTTGCCCGAATTTGGGGGGGGGGGAGCAATTGCCCCCAGCCCCCCCCCCCCCCTCCCCCGAGTCGTACGCCCATGTTTAATCATATTTACTATATCACGAACCGGCAGTTTCTCGCTCAACAACAGTACCGTTTATTTATTTATTTATGTATTTATTTATTTGGATTTTATTTGAATTGGATTTTGCTATATTTTCATTGATGATTTATTTGCATATTTTCGACATGTGTATATCTGGTTCCAGTGTACACTGTTGCTCAATTTATCTATTTATCTATTTGTGTCCATTTATTTATATTTGGGTTGCCCAAATGCCCTATTTTCGGGTGGTAACCTTAAATTAAGCCGTGGCCAATTCAGCCAATAAACAAATAAACACAATATTTTGAATTGTTATCTTTGATAAATGTCCATTATTAAAGGAACTGATCATAGTTCTGAGGTACACGTACCTTTTCTGTTGCTAAGGTTATAATAAGCAATTGCCGAAAATATTTAACATATAGATCGGATGCTAGAATTGCATTATCTTAAAAACAACTTGATAACAAAAATTCTATCTACAAAATAGTCGAAAATCATTGTTTTAAAATATCAATTTTTAAGTTCCAGATGCCAGGAAAACGCGTTTTAGGTTTTCAAAGATTTCAAAATTTCCGAGGGAGCATGCCCTTGGACCCCCAGAAAAAGCCCGGGCACTTCACACCCTCAAGCAACTTCCTATCCAAAAAGGCCCCAGCAAATACATAGTCGAACCCCTCCCCACTCCCCACACACACTCAGTCGGTTGATAGTTCATTTAAAATAAACCTCCCATTAGTTATTAATTTAAATGAAGTAAGTCGGTTGAGTAGGCCTACTAGCTTGAGGAGCTTGCGTCGCAGGATCGAACCACCTCGGTGGATCCATTCAAATGATTGGGTTTATTATCGTTCCAACCAGTGCACCACAACTGGACAAAGGCCATGGTATGTGCTTTCCTGCCTGTGGGAAAGTGCACATAAAGGATCCCTTGCCGCAGTAGGAAAAATGCAGGGGGTTTCCTCTGATGACTACGTTACGTACGTACACGTGTAACGTAGGCTATCAGAATTACCAATGTCACTGATCCAATGTGCTCCAGTGGTGTTGTTAAACAAAACAAACTTTAATCTATACGCAGTTGGGTTACTGTCAACCAACTAACCTGACTGTTGCTTTCACTGGACATCGTTTGGTGGAAATGTTAGAAAACTGTAATGCAACAAATTGCGAAACAAACATTTCCTGACAGTAACACAAAATTACTGCGTACGGTTAACTACCATTTATTTCTTCAGTCAGTCATGCTGGCTCTATAGCTCAGTTGGTTAGAGCGTCTGCCTAGTAAGCAGAAGGTCGAGGGTTCGAATCCCTCTGGAGCCTTTTTATTTTTATTTTTTATTTTATTTTTTATATTATTTTTATTTTTTTGTTAATTATCTTAAAGTAATGGCATAATATATTAATACACTATTTATATTTCATGGTAAAATTACGAATAGTGCTAATCCACTGATATATTGGTGAAACAATGTGATTAAAGAAGTTTTCAGTGCAAACTAATATTGGTTCACTAATTAGAAAAATATATTTAGTACTAAACCTCTACACCTCTCTCTCTCTCTCTCTCTCTCTCTCTCTCTCTCTCTCTCTCTCTCTCTCTCTCTCTCTCTCTCTCTCTCTCTCTCTCTCTCTCTCTCTCTCTCTCTCTGTGATTTTGTTAATGTTTATCGTTCTGGAAATCCATACATATGCAATCTCCGGTGTACGGTACGCGTGCACGCCAACCCTAAGATATTGGTAATTGGTTTGATATATGATAACCACAAGTTTTCAATAAAGAAAGAAAGAAAGAAATGTTTTATTTAACGACGCACTCAACACATTTTATTTACGATTATATGGCGTCAGACTTTTCAATAAAGTCCAAACAAATACAATATCAAAGATGCGATAATTTACTTAACAGTGACAAGTAATAATAATAATAATAATAATAATAATAGTAATAATAATATTAATTTTCTAATTGAACCAGCATTCCAAGTTGATTTCCAGTGGTTATTTCTTTGGGGTGGGGGTGGGGGTGGGGTATTTTGTCATTTCTTACCTTTTCTTTCTTAGTGCCGCGTGACAGGCTATCACATTTTAACCAGTAGAGAAAACCAATTGGTAGGATTTCCACCTGTAGTGTGATGGGTGGTGGAGATGATGGAACTGAATATGTTGGACTTTGTGTGTGTTTTCCTGTGTACATAGAGAATGAAAACTGGTATTAAAGGTACGTAATATTAGCCATTTGTAGGGCTTAGATCCCGGTGAACATGAAGAAAGGTATATGGTCCTTATAATTCAAATCCTTTTTATACTGATCTAATTGTAAGCGATTGTGTAATCGAAAGTTGATCGGTCGGCGCCAGCGCCAATCGATTATAATCGATGATGAAATCCCAACCGATTCCCACCACTTCAGTTGTAGTAACGAAAGTAATTAAGTTAGGACATCATCTTCATCAACAGTAACATCATCGCCACCATCTTCACTGTCGGTATCATCAGTCTCATCATCATCAACATCATCATCATCATCATCATCAACAGAAATAATTTTAACATTTAATCTGTGAAAATATGTGATAGACCTATCAAACTGGATGCGTTTTCAATTTGTGTCATGCATTGGAAACACTGAGATCGATAAGCAGAGGAATGCTTTTTTTAATGCGTCCGTTTTCTACGTTCCGCGCCCGCGCCCGCGCCAGAAACCGTGAACATTGAAAACGGCCCTACTGACGGTACAGGGACAGACAGGGATCACTCCTGATACTATCCGTTAAATAGCCAACAGCTATTGGCAGTGAACAGCATAATAAATATTTGCGCATAACAAAATATAAATTCCACAGTTAAACCTTTCCCAACCAGTACCCAACGACTGGTATATCAAAGGTTATGGTATATGCTGTCCTGTGGGAAATGCATTTAAAAGATCCATTGTTGCTAAAAAAAAGAAAAGAAAAAATGCAGAGGGTTTCCTCAAAGACCTCTTGTCAACAAATACCAAATGTCTGACATCCAATAGCCGATGATTGATAAATCAATGTGCTCTAGTGGTGTCGTTAAACAAAACTTTTGAACTTTTTAAAAACTTTAGTTAACCGCGACTATTATGACTGTGCTGAGATGAGTTACATAAGAACATGTTCAGAATCTCGCTTGAATCAAGATGGCGGACATCATCAAATAGACTGGTAGCAAGCCGTGGATTGTTGCGCCTCCAGACCCATCTCCGACTTTCGGTGTGGTTGATGTGGCTGCCGTCTTGTTTGAAGTTTTAAATGTTGTGATGTTTTCACTCTGAAACACAACACAACGATTAAACACAGAAAATGTACGTCTACATTGTCTTATAGAACTATTGCATGCTATTTCTGGTTCAACTATACATAACATTTGCTTGGCTTATGATACTCACTTATATACAGCTGATATATTCGGTCTGTCCTAATTTACGATCGTTCTGACCACTTCTACACTGTTGATTTGTACTGCCGACAGCCTTATTTGTACTTACCCGATAATTATATGTTCTCTCTCTCTCTCTCTCTCTCTCTCTCTCTCTCTCTCTCTCTCTCTCTCTCTCTCTCTCTCTCTCTCTCTCTCTCTCTCTCTCTCTCTCTCTCTCTCTCTCTCTCTCTCTCTCTCTCTCTCTCTCTCTCTCTCTCTCTCTCTCTCTCCCCTCTCCCCCTCTGTCTCTATCTCCCTCTCCCTCCCTGTCTCTCTAACACACACACACACACACACACACACACACACACACACACACACACACACACACACACACACACACATCTATATATAAACATACCGTCCCAGTGGCTGCGAATGTTGGTAAACCTGTCGATGCTGTTGGCATTGTTGATGTTGGTGTTGTCGTCGTTGTAGTTGGTTTGGTTGTTGTCGTTGGTGTCGTTGTTGGTGTGGTTGTTGTTGGTGTAATAGTCGTCGGTGTAGTTGTTGCCGGCGTAGTAGTTGTTGGTGTAGTCGTTGTCGGCGTAGTCGTTGGTGTAGTTGTCGGTGTAGTTGTTGGCGTAGTCGTTGTTGATGTAGTTGTCGGTTTAAATAGGTCTACATATCTGTGTAAATAGAGAGTTCCATGTACATTAAATAGGTCTACATATCTGTGTAAATAGAGAGTTCCATGTACATTAAATAGGTCTACATATCTGTGTAAATAGAGAGTTCCATGTACATTAAATAGGTCTACATATCTGTGTAAATAGAGAGTTCCATGTATATTAAATAGGTCTACATATCTGTGTAAATAGAGAGTTCCATGTATATTAAATAGGTCTACATATCTGTGTAAATAGAGAGTTCCATGATCATTAAATAGGTCTACATATCTGTGTAAATAGAGAGTTCCATGTATATTAAATAGGTCTACATATCTGTGTAAATAGAGAGTTCCATGTACATTAAATAGGTCTACATATCTGTGTAAATAGAGAGTTCCATGTACATTAAATAGGTCTACATATCTGTGTAAATAGAGAGTTCCATGTACATTAAATAGGTCTACATATCTGTGTAAATAGAGAGTTCCATGATCATTAAATAGGTCTACATATCTGTGTAAATAGAGAGTTCCATGATCATTAAATAGGTCTACATATCTGTGTAAATAGAGAGTTCCATGTATCATTAAATAGGTCTACATATCTGTGTAAATAGAGAGTTCCATGAGAGTTCCATTAAATAGGTCTACATATCTGTGTAAATAGAGAGTTCCATGTATATTAAATAGGTCTACATATCTGTGTAAATAGAGAGTTCCATGATCATTAAATAGGTCTACATATCTGTGTAAATAGAGAGTTCCATGTATATTAAATAGGTCTACATATCTGTGTAAATAGAGAGTTCCATGTATATTAAATAGGTCTACATATCTGTGTAAATAGAGAGTTCCATGTATATTAAATAGGTCTACATATCTGTGTAAATAGAGAGTTCCATGATCATTAAATAGGTCTACATATCTGTGTAAATAGAGAGTTCCATGATCATTAAATAGGTCTACATATCTGTGTAAATAGAGAGTTCCATGTATATTAAATAGGTCTACATATCTGTGTAAATAGAGAGTTCCATGTATATTAAATAGGTCTACATATCTGTGTAAATAGAGAGTTCCATGTATCATTAAATAGGTCTACATATCTGTGTAAATAGAGAGTTCCATGATCATTAAATAGGTCTACATATCTGTGTAAATAGAGAGTTCCATGTATATTAAATAGGTCTACATATCTGTGTAAATAGAGAGTTCCATGATCATTAAATAGGTCTACATATCTGTGTAAATAGAGAGTTCCATGTATCATTAAATAGGTCTACATATCTGTGTAAATAGAGAGTTCCATGTATATTAAATAGGTCTACATATCTGTGTAAATAGAGAGTTCCATGATCATTAAATAGGTCTACATATCTGTGTAAATAGAGAGTTCCATGATCATTAAATAGGTCTACATATCTGTGTAAATAGAGAGTTCCATGATCATTAAATAGGTCTACATATCTGTGTAAATAGAGAGTTCCATGATCATTAAATAGGTCTACATATCTGTGTAAATAGAGAGTTCCATGTACATTAAATAGGTCTACATATCTGTGTAAATAGAGAGTTCCATGTACATTAAATAGGTCTACATATCTGTGTAAATAGAGAGTTCCATGATCATTAAATAGGTCTACATATCTGTGTAAATAGAGAGTTCCATGTACATTAAATAGGTCTACATATCTGTGTAAATAGAGAGTTCCATGTATCATTAAATAGGTCTACATATCTGTGTAAATAGAGAGTTCCATGTACATTAAATAGGTCTACATATCTGTGTAAATAGAGAGTTCCATGTACATTAAATAGGTCTACATATCTGTGTAAATAGAGAGTT
>NC_054704.1:3721062-3842763 GCF_016097555.1 Gigantopelta aegis | reverse complement strand
TAACGAACAATATAAGTTGTAGAAGCATCACGAGGGGTAGCAGGGCCGTACCCTGACCAAAATCCATGGGGGGGGCACTAAATTTTATAAATAATTTTTAACATACTATAAAGATTAAACATTTCTATGCTATTACTGGAGATATATAAAAAAAAAAAAAGGACAAGATTCTCAGGGGGGGCAGCTGCCCCCCCCTGCCCCCCCCCCCCCCCGGAGGGTACGGCCCTGGGTAGGCTATATGGCTTTTTATGTACCCTCTGTGTGTTCTTTTACCCCGAGCCGAAGGCGAGGGGGTAAAAGAGCACACAGAGGGTACATAAAAAGCCATATACCCCGAGAGATGCTTCTACAACGAATTTATCTTGCCGACATGTTAAATCATATAGCCAAATAATCAAAATAACGCCAGACAATAATTGTTAACAATTTATTAACGGAGCTGTACCACGCGGACGCGAACGAAACCACTTGCCAGTGACAAAAAACAGTTCCATCGATAAACGAGTTTTTATCTTCAAATGTTTGTAATACGAAATTGTCTGAAACAGATATGTATACTTTACTGATTATCAATGTTATTTATAATCTAATTATTGCTTTAGCATTAACTAGGGTGGCTGGAAACTGTTGGAAATTACAGACGGGGTATAAGAGAATTTGGCTCCGCCCACAGGGGTATAAGGGATTTGTCCAACGGCAAACAACCAATGAGATTAAAGAATTTTACATGAAGGCGAGATAATACTATTGGACAATTTGACGCTTACAAACCAATGACTTTGTCGGTACTAAATATGACGTCATCACGATTTGACAAACACACAAAATGTCGTCATGTAGTTTAAAGAGTTTGCCTTTACGGGTCTCTGTTTTTGGTGTTAAATTAATAACAAAATATCATTTTAATGCAATTCATTATAAATTTGGAAGCAGAATAAAGAGAACTTGTGTTTTTAAAAATTATCTATGAACGTGATTAAATTACAACGTTATAGTAATTCTCAGAACAGTGCGTAAAGTGGTTTACATCGTTCCTATACAGGTTGGCCTTCGTGCATGTGCGTCGAAATTAAAGGCTTTTAGAGAAAAATAGCTGAGGTAATAAATAGAATAACAAACTCGGTACCAGTTATTATCAAATTTATGTCCCTCGTGAAATAATTTTAATTTGTCACTCGCTAAAGCTCGTGACAACTGAAAATTATTTCACTCGGGACATAAATTTGATAATAATTGGTAACTCGTTTATTGTCCTATATATATATATATATAATCATTAGTACAAACTACTTTGAGTATGACGTCATACGATTTATACTAATTGCCTAATGGTACCATTACTGTGCGGTATCTTATACCTATTTTGCCCCTCCTAGACATAAAGTAGTTCTGCACATTTTCGTGCCGATATTTCAGTTAAGTTTCAAGCATGCTGTCCTGGGCACACACTTCAGCTATCTGGACTGTCTGTCCAGGACAGTGGGTTAGTGGTTAGTGATTACTGAAAGTAGCCCGTTTATACGTTATGTTATTATTATTTTTAAACCCAAACCCCCCCCCCCCCAAAAAAAAATAATAATAATAATAATAATAATAATAAATAAATAAAATAAAACAAAAACAAACAACAACAAAAAACAACCCAAGAAAGAAACAAAAAAACCAGGGCGGGGCCAGAAGCCACTCGAGCTAATAAGAGAGAAGTCTTACACCTACTCTTTGGTCTATTACAACTCGCATTAGGTGGGAGCCGATACCGTGATGCGAACCTTGTACCTACCAGCCTTAAGTCCAATAGTTTAGCCGCTACACCGCCGATGCCGGTGTTGACGTATTTACATGAGGGACATCAAGCTAACGATGTGCGAGAAATAAACGTCAAGAGATATCGAAATCAATAACACGTGTCAGTTGTGATCCATCAGTATGACCATGATCTCTACCCCACCCCTCTACTCCCCGGTTAAAGGCTATCTACCTCCGTACTAATCGAGAAGTTAACCCCACCCCTCTACTCCCCGGTTAAAGGCTATCTACCTCCGTACTAATCGAGAAGTTAACCCCACCCCTCTACTCCCCGGTTAAAGGCTATCTACCTCCGTACTAATCGAGAAGTTAACCCCACCCCTCTACTCCCCGGTTAAAGGTTATCTACCTCCGTACTAATCGAGAAGTTAACCCCACCCCTCTACTCCCCGGTTAAAGGTTATCTACCTCCGTACTAATTGAGAAGTTAACCCCACCCCTCTACTCCCCGGTTAAAGGTTATCTACCTCCGTACTAATCGAGAAGTTAACCCCACCCCTCTACTCCCCGGTTAAAGGCTATCTACCTCCGTACTAATCGAGAAGTTAACCCCCACCCTCTGTTTGAAATGGTGTATATATTTATACTCGCTCAATAGCTTACCTTGAGATTGGTGAAAATCGTTAAACTGATGTGCGTTTTTTCTTTGATATTGAAGCTGAATGGGCTGTTCGTGCGTCGTCCAGTATTTGTGGACACGGATCTATTAGCAAACCGGTTCGACAGGATCCATTGGAGCGGAACGCTGTTTTGTTAAGACAGACTGTTTAAAAAGGTGAGGTCTATAATGTATGGTAATTTCGACATTCCGTCGAGAAACAACGAAAGGAAACGTCTGACGTACACAGGCTACTCCTAACGAAAACGAAGCATGTACTTATTTCTATATATATCTATTGACACATAACAGAACATGTATTAATCGTGGCCATGGACCACTGGTTGGAACGGGTAAAAAATCGAATCCATCGACGGCCATCGATTCGACGACCATATCACATCTCTTTTTGTAATGACGTTTTAAAAGCGGGACCGTCATAGTCGGCGGCTTGGGGGAGGGCTATGCCCCAAACTTCTGAAAAGTCATTTTAAATTTTTTTTTAATAAATTCAAGCGATATATATATATATATATATATATATATAGAGAGAGAGAGAGAGAGAGAGAGAGAGAGAGAGAGAGAGAGAGAGAGAGAGAGAGAGAGAGAGAGAGAGAGAGAGAGAGAGAGAGAGAGAGAGAGACTATAACAACAAAATGGTTACTTTTAGAACAATCTTAAACTGTATCACTGCATAGCTCTTCTGATCTATATATAGAAGTAGAATATCGTTGGGTGGAACTCGGAAGGGTCGAATACACCACAACGCTCGAACCAAAAACGAAGTCCCAAGTGACACTTACACGGTGTTGACCGAATGGTTAGGTCGAACTACCCGATGGATCGAACACTTTTTTGACCACCGACGGGGTTCGAGCCAACGGGATTCAACTTGTATATATAAAAACCATGGCTACGCCTATCGGACATCCGTGGAGCGCTCTACTACCACTACTGAGTTATGTCTAGCCTAACACTAAACTAACAGTACTAGAATTGATTGCTCTGTGACGTAGCAAGCGTCATAGGCAAGTTTTAGTTGGAAAATACATTTATTTTAAACATATTTTTGAGGATATGTAAGAAATGGAATACTAAACTCATTAGATACATGTTTTCAAATAACTCCACCCCAGCTAACAGCACACAGTTACAACACACAGCTAACAACACACAGCCACAACACACAACTAATAACACACAGCTAACAACACACAGCTACAACACTTTGGTTTGCTACTCAGCAGTATTTGACAAATAAGACATGTTCTTCCTAAAACCATTTATTAATGCATAAAAATACGAATGGCGACCGTACATAGACTTTGAGTGAGATATCCGGATGTTCAAAGTCTGAGAAAGATGGCGAACGCTAAAACTATCAAAGAGATGATTGGTTTGACGTCACAGGTTCCATTATCACCGTCTCCAATAACAGACGACTTGGTTGACGTGGTAGCTGAGGTTTTATCCGTGTTGCCAGACGAATCTGTATCCTGAAACACAAAACAAGAAAACATCCCATTAAATCACAACGTATGTGCTGGGTGAGAAACAACAGACAAACCCCCAGGCTCGTGTGCAAAGGGGAAGGATTGGGGTCGAATTTCCTTCTTCAAGAAAAGTTTCTTTTGAAAATGTATTATCCGAAGAAGCATATCCCGACCCCCATAAAAACTTGGCTAGACATAGTCTAGATTCCCTCCCCTAGCACACAGGGCGGACTCCTTTCGTCGATGTGTTTTCTTTTGTACAGGTCCTTGTTTCAGTATGGTTATCAAAACTGGAAATATCAAACGTCGCTAAATAATCCATATACATGGTCTCATGAATATGAAAATTGTTATGTAATGCCACTTGACCAAGACATATGCCAATACGAAATAACACACATACAGTTAATAACGCAAACCAACATACCGCTGTCGATGTTATGAGTTCCGTTGAAGCTGGTGATGATGTTGATAATGTTGATGCTGTTTGTGTTGAAGATGTCGATGGGGTATATGGTTTAATGATGGCAGACTTCACGCCTATCCAGTAACTGCTAAACTGTTGAACATACGTCGTTCTGAAAATAAACAATATAAGCTTCACTACTGGAACCCGGTGTGTTCTACAGGCTACACAAAGACACTTCAGCAGACTTCATTGTAGGCATTTTTTCCAGACGGTAAAATGGGTAAAAATCTGTTTCCTCTCCTCGAAATTCTTGTTATGGGGGAGACTACCAATCCAATCCGTACCCTCAAAACCGCAGTGACATTGTTTTCAGAAAGGGGGGGGGGGGGGGTCAGTGACACGCAGCAGTGAAACAAAAAGTTTGGTTTGTTTAACGACACCACTAGAGCACATTGATTTATTGATCATCGTCTATTTGATGTCAAATATTTGTTAATTTTGACATATAGTCTTAGAGGGGAATCCCGCTACATTGTGATATACCAGTCGTGGTGCACTGTCTAAAACGATAAATTGCTCAATGGGCCCACCGACGGGGATCGATCCTAAATCGATCGCGCATCGAGCGAACGTTTTACCACAAGGCTACCTCCCGCCCCTCGCAACAGTGGAATGCACACACTTACACCATGTTTCATGTATTAGTTAGCCATATGTATCCTTAACAGCAGAGGTCACGTTTCTCCGTGGTCACTAATAAAGAATCGCAGGAAGTCCGTATCCTGAAAACCATTCCCTAGTATGTATTATAGAATACACTCCTCAAGGAAGTACGACGTTAAATCTAGTGTGCCATAGAACACGTTCAATATAAAGAACGGTCTCATAAAACACTAACAGAACAACGATACCGAATGTTATCGATAGGGGAGGATGGTTTTATCCAGCAATGAAAAGTATGTACAAGATGTTCACCAAAAAAGTACAAAAAGCATGTACGTGATTAAAATATGGTATGATATACATGATGTCGGGAAAATGTCTACCATGAAACGTTTTGAAAGAACTGGACGTTCTTCCGGTCTAAACTAACAGTCTCCTTCGCGTGTCTAATAAGAAAGGTCTTTTTCACATGTTTAAAGGGACATTCCTGAGTTTGATGCATTGTAAGATGTTTCCGAAAAATAAAATATTTCTACGATTAAACTTACATATTAAATATATTTTCTTGTTTAGAATATCTGTATCTGTATATTCAATGTGTTTCTGTCGTCTTAATATTTGTAAGAAGCCCAAACTGGATTTTGTCTTCAAATAATTTCATACGTACGAAAACAATTATTTTAGAAAATAAAATGAAATTTAACCTAGTACAAATATTAGAATGATCAGAAACACGTTTAATACAGAGCCACTAATATTTTAATGCAGAAAAATATATTTGATATGTAATTACAATCGTTAAAAAGTATCTGTTAGTCGATAACATCTTACAAATTGCAGCAAACTCAGGAATGTCCCTTTAATAAGAAGTGGTTGTTTATTCTGATATACATGCATACTAACTGTCTTCTGTGTCTGTCTTTTAATTAAAAAAAACCTCGATGCTTATTCTCACCTGAATTGAAGGTCACCTTGGTCGGTAGCTGGAGCTGTCCAGGTGAAGGTCACTTCCGTTTTATCATCATTTATTACGTGCGTGATGGCTCCCTACAAACAATGGACAAGATTTGTACAAGTAACTTGACTGGCGTAACCGAACGACAAAGCATAAAACAGACTCCAAATGTTGTTTTGACACAACCGTAGCATGCATTCACAAATCACTACAGAATTGTGATGATAGAAGATCAACAATAATAAGTAAATATGGTAGCAGTTACTTTTAGTTTTCGACAAAATGCAAACTTTATAGACCGACTATTTATTATGTAGAATTCAGAGAACCACATACCCCCGAGCACTGAGTACGCGAGTTGGACCCTGCCGAGAACTGTCCATAGCGAGTCGACTGGTCTTTAGTAGGATCAGCAGTTCGAATCTGGACGAGGAATCCCTTGAACGTGCCGGCTCCTTCTCGTCTAAGAGTTACTGAAAACAACGAGGTATTAACACGTCATGTTTGTAATGGAAACTTATATACACGTCGATAGCAAACACATTTAAACGCGAAAATGGAAGGAAATACATTCAAGTCCTATAACCTGTTTGAAAGACAGCAACAGGTGATTTCTTTAATGCATTCAGCAAGTCTCTCTAACACAAAACACAGCACTTCAGGGGACAATATTTCAAAATTTTAGGTAACCGAAAGTCAGTACACGTGAGTTTTACTTAGGTAACCGATTGTTCGGTTACGTGAATATAGTTTTCGTAACCGATGAGTTAGGCTTACCTAATCCTAAAACACTTGAACTACAGTTTCTGTGCTACATTGGTGGTTCAAAAACATAAACTGATTTTTACTTTCATTACTGATATTATGGTACTTTTAATTTTAGAATGTAATTGTTCATCACATAACCGAAATATGCGAGTTTAACCAGCTTCTCGTTTAGCCAGTGTCGAATATCCTCGGCTATTGCAGGTTGTTTACCATTACACGCTGTGTACAACGTAATGACGATTGGATCGTTTTGTAGTATAGACTTCGTTACTCGGTGGCTTCGATGAAGAACAGATGTTAACTCTAACTGAAATATGTGTACTGTACATTTTAAAGGAGATACATGTACTTTTAGAACCACTTCAAGATATATTTCAAAACTAACCGTAAAAAAATTATTTGCAGCAAAATTCCACACAATTTGTTTTTAATATATGTAAGCCAACCCAAAATCGTTTATTTTACGGCAATAAATATGTTTAAACCAAATATAAAAAAATAACTGAACTACTACTACTACTGTCATTTTCTCCTTAGAAACATGTTTCTTGCACAGAACCCCAGCTGTTAAAAAGTATCGTTTAAAGTGACCCACCCAAGATTTCAAACACTACGAAGTAAATTTTTTTAACTATTAAAGCCGTTTTTGATCTTTTAAATTAGAAGTAATTACATTTTTGCATTTAGAATATTAATTTTTGTACATGTGAAGTGATTCTGTTCATCCAGGTTTTTTGTAATAAGCCAAAATGCTTTTTCATAATTCTAAAAACGCACGTTCGTTTGAGAAGTAATGGTTATCGAGATAAGCCCGAGTCTGTTGGATGATATTTCCCGGTTAAAACACCACATACTTTAGTTTCTCTCTGTTATAACCTTATTCATGTGTGTTACAGATTTGTAGATTAACCAAACGTAGTGTCCATTTTCACGGTCCAAAACTAGGATATGCGACTTTAAAAAAACGGTGTTAACTGTAAGTAATGTGAGAACGCCGTGCACGTACCTGAGAGAATTGACCCTGGGGTGTAGGTCGAGGTCGATACAGACAGACTGAACGGCGGTTGGTCGGTTCTCCCAGAGCTGCCGTGTGACGGGGTCATACTGTCACACGCAGACGACGGCGCTCCATCCTTTCTCGCCGTCACCTCGCACACCGCGACGAATAGCAGAAACACGCCAACAGCAGGTGACGGGACGAGCATTCTGTAAAACAACGTCTTAGTCTGAAGATATTACCATAATATATTTAACAAACAAACAAACAAAACACCCACACCAAATAAAACAACCTAAAACTAAACACCACAAAACACCACACAACACTAAATGGTCTCTGTTCGTTATATACCGGCCTCGGTGGCGTCGTGGTTAGGCCACCGGTCTACAAGCTGGTAGGTACTGGGTTCGGATCCCAGTCGAGGCATGGGGGTTTTAATCCAGATACCGACTCCAAACCCTGAGTGAGTGCTCCGCAAGGCTCAATGGGTAGGTATAAACCACTTGCACCGACCAGTGATCCATAACTGGTTCAACAAAGGTCATGGTTTGTGCTATTCTGCCTGTGGGAAGCGCAAATAAAAAAATCCCTTGCTGCTAATCGAAAAGAGTAGCCCATGTAGTGGCGACATCGGGTTTCCTCTCAAAATCTGTGTGGTCCTTAACCATATGTCTGACGCCATATAACCGTAAATAAAATGTGTTGAGTGCGTCGTTAAATAAAACATTTCTTTCTTTCTTTCTGTTCGTTATAACAGCATAAATAACCTTACTTAATTTAGTCTGAAAATGTCGGTGAAATAACAGCTTTACCAGTCTAGTGAGAGTTGTTGTGTCTGTGTAGAAAATTGCATATAAAAGATCCCTTGCTGCTAATGAAAACTTATAGCGGGTTTCATCTAAGACTATATGTCAAATGTTTGATATCCAGTAGCAGAATATTTGTTTTAATTATTATCACATTTATCACATTGCCCTTTCCTTTCTCTCCTTTCAATTCCGTCTCATTTCTTCCCGATCTGGCAACTATCTTTCAACTTCTTTCGCTGTACATCTCCACATCCCAGTCCTTGTCTCTCCAAGCGCGACAGGTGCTCGTCCCTTGTGATTGTCCGTGCCACACACCTGTCATTCCCCATCAGCTTTTAGCTGTGGTCTTCGTCTGGCATTCAAGAGGCACTTGCAACCACCTACTATGATCCACTACTACCGGCGGTCGTTAGTTAGTGTCGCGGGTCAGAACAGCTTTATTAGCGGCAGAGGACGAGCATGCCAGGTGGTTACAAAGACTGCACCCGTGGTTGTGTGGACAGCTCGAAAGACAATGTTGGAGGAAACTGACAGAAAGTGTCAAAACAGATTGAAAACATGGGAGAAACTGAAAAGTTTTCTTTTTATATACATGTATTTATTAAGATAATGAGAAAGATAGGCTGAGGGTGATCGACGAGAAAGATGAACGAAAGTGTGAGTCAGCTTTGACGGGATTTGAACCACTGTCGTCAGCTTGATTGTCCAGCAGCTTATTCACTATATGACGGAGCTCACTCAGCAGAATATTAGTAGTGATGTTGAAACAAACCTTAATGTAACAAGCAGTGATTTCTTTTAAAAACAAAGGTAAATACACGAAACATATAAATAAACTGAAAATAGAATGTTTTCATTGTTAAAGTTAAAGTTTGTTTTGTTTAACACTATTAGAGCACATTGTATTAATCATCGGCTATTGGATGTCAAACATTTGGTAATTTTCACATCAGGTCTTACGCCTATAGAGGAAACTCGCTACCTTTTTTCCATTTGTAGCAAGGGATTTTTAATATGCACCATCCTACAGACAGGATAGCACATACCACGGCCTTTGATTTGAAAGTCGTGGTGCATTGGCTGGAATTAAATAGCCCAATGGAGCCACCGACCGGGATCGATCCTAAACCGACCGCGCATCAAGCGAGCACTTTACCTCTGAGCCCTGTACGTTCCTTGGACGAAATAGTCGGTGCACGTCTTGAGAGCCACTGGTTCTATGACATTACAAACTGAGATGGAGGAAACCGATCCATGAGCCAACAGGAATTAGCACCAAAAAGAATTAAATTTAGTTCCTTACAAATCACCAAAAAAAAACCCAACAACAAAAAAACATTCTTCTAATTGGTTCGCTTACTGTACAAGTAACAAGCTAACGCCATTTATGCGTATTACCCCCCCCCCCCCCCCACACACACACACACACACACTTCCCACGGTGTGCGTGAAGAAGGAACAGACGGACGGGCATGGAACTGTATTATGAATAATGCTGAGCTCATTGTGCTGTTCATCACATGTACGAATGTAAAAAGTTCATCTTAACAAGGTAGCGACAACTCGTACCAAACACTGTCAATGTTATGACCCCTGCCCCATGGCCCCAAGGTAAAAAGCTACCAGAATTTCCCGTATTTAAGCCCACGCAAAATTAAGCCCATGGGCTTAAAAACGGGAAACCTTTCCGAATTTAAGCCCATGGGCTTAAATACGGATACAAATTTATAGTTACCTCCCCTGGGATACCGTAAAAATACGTCTTATTTACTTTTTTTTTAAATGGAGGACATAAAATGGAAGATTTAAAACAAAGTATTCAGAATTCAGATTTTGGATATATTCTCATTAATAGAAGGCAAAGTTACAGTTGTGGGAGGGGGCGTAATCGTTACTATTCTACATTTTGACTATGTCCGCTTGATATTCGATACTTACATTCTTACAAATCCCTTCAACCACAAAAAAACCACGTATTTTGTACAATGTAACAAACTCAGGAATGTCCCTTTAAGCCTTGGGCCTAATTTCGGATAAAAAGTTACCGTCTTGACCGCCGGTAGTAGTGGATCATAGTAGGTGGTTGCAAGTGCCTCTTGAATGCCAGACGAAGACCACAGTTACCGCATTTTCCGTATTTCAGCCCGGAGCTTAAATACGGAAAATCCCGGTACCGTCATATATTAATTCCAAAGTTCACATCACCCTATTTTGAAAAGCTGTGTAACTTTAAACCAGTTCGATATCTTACCTTCAGTTCGCTGAAAATGTAATTTCTCCGATAAGTCAGCTGTATGGGGAATCTTGAGACATGCATCCGTTAACAGACCGGTTTGACCGTCGGATTCACCGGAGCAGAACATTGTTTTGTTAAACGGGATTATTTGCCGACAGGTAGTAGGTGACACTTTACTGAGGTCAAGGCGAAATGACTTTGCTCTAAAAATATTCAAGGCTTTTGGGTAACCCGACTATATATGTAACAGATAAATCAAATTACACTGAGAGGATTCGAACCAGGGACCCTCTGTATGAGAGTAAAACCAATCATCACATGTTGCCCTGCCTCACACGGGTTAACTAACTCATCACATGATGTATAATAAGCTGTAACAAAGCCCACCAAAAACACAAAACAAACACCTCTCTCTCTCTCTCTCTCTCTCTCTCTCTCTCTCTCTCTCTCTCTCTCTCTCTCTCTCTCGTTTTCTCTCTCTCTATCTCTCTCTGAACCTCTCTCTCTCTGAACCTCTCTCTCTCGCTTTCTCTCTCTCTCTCGCTTTCTCTCTCTCTATCTCTCTCTGAACCTCTCTCTCTCTCTTTCTCTCTCTCTCTCTTTCTCTCTCTCTCTGAACCTCTCTCTCGCTCTCTCTCCCTCGCTCTCTCTCTCCCTCGCTCTCACTCTCTCGCTCTCTCTCTCTCTGAACCTCTCTCTCTCTCTCGTTCTCTCTCTGAACCTCTCTCTCTCTCTCTCTCTCTCTCTCTCTCTCTCTCTCTCTCTCTCTCTCTCTCTCTCTCTCTCTCTCTCTCTCTCTCTCTCACACAGTCCAAACATATACACACACAGTCATACATATACACTCACTCATTTACACACACACACACACACACACACACACACACACACACACCAATAAAATTAATATCGTGAATACAACTTCGCCCTTCGCTCTTCAACGGTTGTTGACAAACGATACTGATTTTGTTTTCTTAAAACAATTTATTAATGAATATAGGTACAGAGTGTGATAAAAATAGCGAGCGCTGTAACTATCAATGAAATGATTGGCTTGACGTCATCTGTTCCATTACCATTGTCTCCAGCATGCGTCTTGGCTGAATTCTGAAACACAACATAACAAAACACACGTAATGCATTAGGAATTCTATAAAATCTTTATATTCCAAACATTTGACTGAAGTGAACGTTGTAAATAATTCTAAATTTACTCAATTGATACGTGTTATATTTTTTCGATCAGTGGTTAACAGTTACATATATATATTACTGTTAAGCAATCTGTTCAAGCTAAACGGATAAAACACAGACCACTATGAACTTTACTATAAACCTTTGTATAGAAAATGTTTTAATGTAATTTTTAAATGATATACATACAGTTAAATCAACATACCGATCGTGTTGCTGGTTTAATAATAACGGACTTCACTCCTGTCCAGTAGGTTTGAAGATTTTCAACATACGTCGTTCTGAAAATAAAAGATGAAATAAAACTAATTAAGATTTTTGTTTTGGGGGGGGACACAATTTCCAGTGAGGGGTCACATCATCCATAGTCAGGGGAGGGGGCACAATCTCTAGTGAGGGGTTATAATATCCATAGTAGGGAGCACAATCTCCAGTAAGGGGTCACAGCATACATAGTGGGGTGGGGTGGGGTGGGGCACAATCTCCAACGAAGGGTCACAGCCTCCACAGTGGGGAATGCACAAGCCATATTTTTACCGTTATTTATATGGAGTAGGACATTTTCGTTCTCGAGTGTGTGTGTGGGGGGGGGGGGGGGAGGGGGCACACAGCATACGTGCGTGCTATGTACTGTATGTGTCATATATTATGAAAAAGATTGTTAAAGGATACACTCGATATATGGTACAACTGACCTGTATTCAGTTTATGCAAATAAGCCTTCTACTTCGTAGAGTTACAAAACTTTTGCTACGACGATACTCTCAGCCAAAACCAGGTGTATTCGACTATCTGAATAAAACAATAACATGGTAACCATCTACACGAGGATACTCTCAGCCAAAACCAGGTGTATTCGAGTATCTGAATAAAACAATAATATGGTAACCATCTACACGAGGATACTCTCAGCCAAAACCAGGTGTATTCGACTATCTGAATAAAACAATAACATGGTAACCATCTACACGAGAATACTCTCAGCCAAAACCAGGTGTATTCGAGTATCTGAATAAAACAATAATATGGTAACCATCTATACGACGATACTCTCGGCCAAAACCAGGTGTATTCGACTATCTGAATAAAACAATAACATGGTAACCATCTACACGAGGATATTCTCAGCCAAATGACAGGTTTATTCGACTATCTGGATAAAACAATAACTTAGTAACCATCTACACAAGAATATTCTCAGCCAAAACTAGGTGTATTCGACTGTCACACGAAAACGTCATATATAATTTGGTCTCGTTCATCTGTCTAAAGAGAACTAAAAATGTCTCCAAAAGTAAATGTTTCTTTCACGTATCCAACCAGAACTTGCAGGATTTTTTACTAAATGACTAGGTTTACAAACTATCAATGCTGCTGAATGACTAGGTTTACAAACAATCGATTCTGCTAAATGACTAGGTTTACAAACGATCAATTCTGCTAATTGACTAGGTTTACAAACAATCGATTCTGCTAAATGACTAGGTTTACAAACAATCGATTCTGCTAAATGACTAGGTTTACAAACAATCGATTTTGCTAAATGACTAGGTTTACTAACGATCAATTCTGCTAAATGACTAGGTTTACTAAGGATCAATTCTGCTAAATGACTAGGTTTACAAACAATGACTATGTTTATAACGATCTGCTGAAGGTTTACAAACAATCGATTCTGCTAAATGACTAGGTTTACAAACAATCGAGTTTGCTAAATGACTAGGTTTACAAACAATCGATTTAGTTAAATGACTAGGTTTACTAACGATCAATTCTGCTAAATGACTAGGTTTACTAACGATCAATTCTGCTAAATGACTAGGTTTACAAACAATCGATTTTGCTAAATGACTAGGTTTACTAACGATCAATTCTGCTAAATGACTAGGTTTACTAACGATCAATTCTGCTAAATGACTAGGTTTACTAACGATCAATTCTGTTAAATGACTAGGTTTACAAACAATCGATTTTGCTAAATGACTAGGTTTACTAACGATCAATTCTGCTAAATGACTAGGTTTACTAACGATCAATTCTGCTAAATGACTAGGTTTACTAACGATCAATTCTGCTAAATGATAAACTATATGTCAATCTGGAATTCTCTTGAATCTCAATATGTATTAACCACATTTAAAAAACTAAATGTTACCGCTGAAAATTATATTGGCCTTATTTTGAAAAAGAAAGAAAGACATGTTTCATTTAACGACACACTCAACACATATATTGAAAGAGGAAACCTGCTGTCGCCACTTCATGGGCTACTCTTTCCGATTAGCAGCAAGGGATCTATTATATGCACCATCACACAGACAGGGTAGTACATACCACGACCTTTCATATACCAGTCGTGGTGCACTGGCTGGAACGAGAGATAGCCCAATGGGTCCACCGACGTTGATCGATCCCACACCGACCGCACATCCAGGGAACGCTGTACCACTGGGCAACGTCCCGCCCACTTGGCATTATTTTATGTCCATTATATATCTAGTGCAAACAATAGGGATTCTAATCGGGGGGGGGGGGGGGGGGGGGGGGGGGGGTCGTTATAAAGAATAGTACCCCAGAGCATTCAGTACGTGAGTTGGACCCTGCCGAGAACTGTCCATAGCGAGTCGACTGGTCTTTGGTAGGATCAGCAGTTCGAATCTGGACGAGGAATCCCTTGAATGTGCTGGCTCCTTCACTCCTTAGAGTTACTGAAAACGAGATATTAACACGTGCCCGTAGAGAAAACTTCTACACCTATAATCCTAGTTAAAAGAGAAAGTGCAACAATATACGTTTAGATCAACCAACCTGTTTGGAAGACAACAAAGGGTGATTGTTTTATGCCTTTATTAAATCTCTAAAACAAGACAGCAATATATATCAAACAGAAAGAGTACGAATTTAGGTAGCAAATAAAGGTAGTAAACTCCTTTCACATTCCTATTGCGTATGCGTGCGAAGAGTAACGTCCCTTGATGAAATAGTTTCTATCACGGCTAATAACAAATTGGGGGGGGGGGGGGGGGGCGTGACAGATAGGTTTTTATGGGCGACTTGAGTAGCTAAGGAGATGTTAAACTGTGGAAACTAGCATGTATATATTTCGAATTAGATGCTATAATAGCCGAGAAAAACGGTCCGCTGAAATTTACAGCGGAATGGTTCAAATAAAAAAGCAGTGCAACGTATATTTGATATATATATATATATATATATATATATATATATATATATATATATATATACACAGTCAAACCTGTCTTAAGCGGCCACACATATAGATAAACGTGGCCGCTTAAGACAGGTGGCCGCTGAGTATAGGTTGCCACATATATAGTCTTTAAAACATTTGTTGTTGTTTCTTGTTTTACCGTCTGTACTGCTAATTAATGGATGTGTGCTTCACAGTTGACTATAAATCAACATTTGACATGTCGTCTCCTTCAGAAATAACGCAAATAGAATGTATTAAATTAACCGTTCTCCACAAGTTTGTTTTCTTTTTCCATTTAATTATTTAATTTCGACTTCATGCGATGTATTGTCATAGTAAGTGAATCTACAAATGTCAAGCGTCCATGACAGGAAAGGGGGGGGGGGGGGCAGAGGAGGGACCGCCTGCACTGGCAGGTGCAAGGGAGCACCAGCAGCCCGATCAAATCGGTAGCAGGCGGGTGGGGGTGGTGGTGGTGCTATGGAATTTGAATGGAGCAGTTAAATGCCAAAGAGAAAAGGGTGCGCAATTTTGATCGAGACATACAACCGTAAATAAAATGTGTTGAGTGCGTCGTTAAATAAAACATATCCTCTCCTTCCTTCCATCTGCTGTTGGATGTCTAACATTTGGTAATTTTGACATATAATCTTAGAGAGGAATCGGGTGCATGTGCAGGGGGAGGGTATTGGAGGTCAAAACCCTTACTTGCCCCAGCTTAAACAAATTTGAAATAAACTTCGCTCAACACAGTCTATAACCCCAACCCCGCTGAAATCCCTTCACACGCGCCTTGGAAACCCGCTACATTTTTGTTTAGCAAGGGATCGTTTATGTGTACCATCCCACAGACAGGATATCACATACCATGGTATTTTATATACCCGCCGATGGGGATCGATCCTAGACTGACCGCGCATTAACCCCCCCCCCACACACACACACACACCTTTTTAGGTCTAAGTAATGAATAAAAATAACATAATAGTCTTGAAAAATGTTACGTAAATCGAACACAGTAGCCTCTTCCTCTACCCCTAGAGCGTTACGTAATTAGTAACACCCCCTTACATGTAACGTGTATGCCAACAGCTGGCCACTTTCAAAATTTCAAGGCAAATCCCCCACCCACCGACCCCTGGAAAGGCGTCTATGGATATAAATATATTTTGGAGATATGAGACGACCCCTCAATCAAGACAGTTAAATTTGTTCAAAAATTGCGAAATCTCACGTGATCTCTTGTTGGGGAATTCCACACTTGTGATAAGCCAATGAAAACCGAGATCGGTAGGAGCCCGTCAAAAGTGTCCCACTTTCGAAAAACTGCCTTTGTTTTTGACCTGGATAAGCCAGCGTAGTGGAACCAATGCGGAGTGCGGCGTCATATATGTACCAAACGTAATTGGATTTTCTGTTCTATTTGCTTAAATAATAAAAAAATATTCCGGATACTGCCGCTTTAATCACGCATAAATGTAAAAATAGCAACACGCTAGCACTTGTAAGTACGATAGATTAACTTCATTCCGAGTCCCCAGAAAACGAACTAAAGAAGGGAAAAACACACTCAACAATATGCAATTATATAAAGTTAAAAACAAATAAATAACGGAAACATAAATGCAAAATATAAATTATAATTTAAAATTAACGTGTGCAACATAATATTAGTAAATACCAAAAACATTAACAACGCATATAATAATTCCTGGCGTTATTTAATATGTTATATTACGAAACCAAAAAACAACCAACAACTAATATTAAGTACTGCCTCTAGCCTAGTTATAGGCCTACATAAATCTAAAGTCCTATTTTTAAACTTATAGAGCACCATTTAGTACTTTTATCCAAGTCACCATGCTTTATCAGCTAGTTAAGTTCCAAAGACGACACCCTTAACATAAGTAGAAGAAGAAGAAAGGACATTTGTTTAAGGTCACCTGAGGACATTTTAAACAATGGCTGTTTGGACATTTGGGCAAGAAATAAACAAAGAGAGGAACTCCACTGCCGACACACAGACTACTCCTGCTGTAGAAGCACCAAAACATCTTTTGCATGCACTTTCACACAGACAGTACAGTACATGTCACGGCATTTGATGTACCAGTCGTGACAGTACCGTATGCAATGCTCTAGTTAGTTGGGGGGTAGTCTGAATTTCGACTTAATACCTACCGGAAAAACAAACAAACAAACAAACAAACAAAAAACATAACAAACCTATAATAATCCTATTATCTCAGTGCGTCACTTTAATGATGCTTTTAACGTCAGCATTTAATAATACAAAATACCATTCATAGTATTTTTATTTTAATGTAGGCTAACCATTTTGACATCAACAGCTTGGGATTAATCTATTTGCAACAGATGTAGATCAACCCGAACAAAGGTATTTGTACGCATTGTGTGATATAGATTTATCAGTATCTAATAGAAAGCAGTATAATGTGTGACTATCATACCGTAAGTCGTATAACATACTCTAGTTGATTCAATAGGTTGCACTATACCAATTAATTCCCGGCTGGGTCGAAGTTCGAGGTGTAACTTTTGATAGAGAAGTTAACACCACAAGTCCTGTGATTGGTTATAAATGTGAGTGTGTTGGTTGTAAAAAAAATTTAGTTTCATCTGGGCTAAAAATGTATGCAATTTTATTTGATGTAGTACCACCGTGTCAAGTAGCCTTGTGCTTGGAACATGTATGGGGTACCTGTAAAAAAAAGTACTAAAATTTTGTGCGAAACTAGGGGTGTTGCAGAAACATCTGGTTATACCGAAAATGAGCCATGAAAGGTACCATTTTCTGCAGTTAATACTTTGAGGTAGGGGTTGTAGTACTGATATTTATGGGTCACAGTTTGGTTGATATATTGCATATAGTGTTTTTAAACACAAACGTTAACATGGTCGCCTATGGGATTTGAATTGGTATAGTCCAACCTATAAGCGTAATATTATATCTCCGGCTCTCTGTCAAATAGGTATTAAAACAAATTAAATACTTTTAAAAGAGAATTTTTATTTGATATTAAAATAATTTTTGTATATCAAATTAATAATATTCCAAATTAAATAGGTTTACTTTTGACACGTTTGTTGTTTTATTGATTTGTCAACAGGTGCGCGTTACTAATGGTAACCAATGTGTCCAAAATGGCGTCGTCGTTCTGTCGTGTTTACAGGTTAGCGTGTAAAGAAATCAGTGCACCTTATTAACGATTCATAAAACTTAGCACTAGGTTGGTGTCTATAGATTAATTAGACGGTCGGACTTCTAGCTATGTACGTATACCGAAACTTGGATACTTATTGAGATTTGTCATGGGTAAACTAGAAGAAGTAAACATGCCTCATTAGACTCATTCTGATCAGACTTTTTTGACATTGGTTTACATGTTTAAAATATAATAAAGCAGTCCTCAAAGTTGTAATGATCGGTTAAGTATTGTATTGGTGGTAGGACTTTCCTTTGGCACTGTCACGTATAAAGAACATTACAAATACTTATCATAAATAGAGACTAGGTTTAGGGTTAGCCTAATGACAGTGCCAAAGGAAAGTCCTTCCGCTCGTTTTGAGTGCTGATAAAGTATGCTATTCATGAAACATAAAAATATTTTTAACTCATTACTTTCTTAATTTGTGGTTGCCTATAAAAGTAACAGTTGAATGTGTATTAATTAATAAAGACCATATTTTATTTAATTAATATTCCAAATATTTTTGGCCAAATTTATCTGCATTTGTTTAATATTTAAATGCTAAATACCAAACCATATTTACACACTCATATCCACTGATGTTTCCAGCATGCCAACCCTGATAACATACAGTCCCCAGGCCTACCATTCATGGCAGACTAATATTTAAAACTGTTCTAGCTTTTTATTCTAGATATCGGGTACTACGTGATCCAGAATACATGCTATTGTTAATGTTAATGAATGTTCACAAAATAAAATGATGCCATTATTTTGGCATTGTACATAATAAATAGGCCTATGGGATATTTATTCATGTTTTCAGTTCACATTCTCATTTGCATTTGTAATCATTAATCAAAGCATTAGCTATGGCAAATTTACACACTAAAACAATGAAAGTTATTCTGTTTTGTTTCTGTCTACATTATCCCCGATCAGCCGAGTAACTTGTGCTCACCTGGTGCTCAAATAATACCTACCACTGGCTGTTCCTCATTCCAGCCAGTCCTCCACAACTGGTGTAACAAAGGCCGTGGTATGTAATATCCTGTCTGTGTGATGGTGCATATCAAAGATCCCTAAATTGCTGCTAATCAAAATGAGTATCCCATGGGGTGTCAGAATCAGGTTTCTTCCTCTCACTGTGTGGTCATTAAACAGTTACATGTACACACACACACACACACACACACACACACACACACAATAGCTTAAATGTAAATAAACTGCGTATGTCGTTAAATAATTAAAACATTTTCTTTATTCCCTGTCAAAATTATTATTAGTGCCATATATTGATTGGACAAAATAATTTATAAGTTGGTCTATTTTTTATTTATTACAACTTATTATTATTTACCTTGTTTACCTTAGAAGGCAGTGATTCAGTGCAAGGGGGTGGGATCTGGCTCAGTTGGTAGAACGCTCGTCTGAGGCGCTTACATCATAGGATCGAATCACCTCAGCGGACTCATTCTCTGATTGTGTTTTGCCAACCACTGCACCATGACTGGTATATCAAAAGTCATGGAATGTGCTATCCTGTCTGTGGGAAGTGTATATAAAAGATCCTTAGCTGCTAATAGGAAAATGTAGCAGGTTTCCTCTCTAAGACTATGTGTCAGAATTACCAAATGTTTGACATCCAATAGACGATGATTAATAAATCAATGTGCTCTAATGATGTCGTTAAACAAAAGAAACTTTAACTTTGATTTAGTGCAATTTCCAAACCTAGTCACCTACTGGTAAAAAATGGCCTTCTATGTTGAACCATAATGACCACTGTGTATTACTGGTATAAATATTGGATGTCATTACTACAGAGATCAGTGTATGTGACGTCCATTACATTCACCACAGAATGTGTAGTGGACACTACAAATTAATTGCATGTCCACAATTATTACCATACACCAAGTAAATGGAAGAGTGTTTAATTTGATTTGCAGTGAAACACTTCAAAACACACATGAGACATGCTTCATTTAACGATTGTCTCTTTATTTCTCTTACATTCATCAGGGTATGAACAAAAAAACATCATCTGCAAACTGTGTGAATCGGTGAAGCCTTTCTCGCATGAGTTTGCAGATGATTCTTTTTGTTCATACCCAGATGAACGTAAAAGAAATAACAGACAATACTTATAATTAAATTTGAATTATACTTGCTAATAATAACAGTAAAAGGTCACACTTTATTTTTAATTATTTTTGATCCATAAACAATAACGCTCAATAAGACAGCTTGCCCATATCAAATGACATCATCAGATATGAAGCTCCCTTGATGACGTAATTTGTTTTGTTCATCGAGAATTGAACAAACTTCCGTTGCTGTGTCTGGACCAATGGGTTGACGTTATATTGTAATGAACGTAATGGAAATTTAATTATTTTAAAATGTATCTCATTTAGAGAGGTTCTGTGTTATACTGAGTGGACTATGAAAACAGTCCAGTTTTGAGGGATTTCACGTTTACAGAACGTCTGGTTTCCAGGGTGTCACTGTACATTGTAACAAGGCTTCTAGAAATTTTTTTTAACCCACTAGCCATGGGATCAGTAATTTAACTTTTTTTTACTAGCCACGATTAAAAATTCACTAGCCCTACTTTACTTTAAGTTAATACAATTTTACTAAGTAATAGTAATAATCAGATAATCACCTAAAGATGGTATAGAGCGTAAAAACACTAACATTAGGGGTTGGAGTGGGGTCAGTATATTCATATTGACAAAATAGACTTAACTGCAACATTTGACAATTTTATGTTTTACTAGCCTTCGGGCGTGGCAATTGTAGTTATTTACTAGCCAAACACTGAATATCACTAGCCACGGGATTAGGGCTACCATAATCTATAAGCCCTGATTGTAATCACAGTTCTTTGGCATTGTACATGTATCTTTATTTTTGTTAAGCATAAGCAAATTTCCACTGCTGAAACACAGACTGTTGTTTGCTTAATAATGCTCATCTTGATTTTTATTATCTATAAAAATGTATTCATTTTAGATTACACTGAAACATGGATGAGATGGATTTTGTGAAAAAGAAAAAAACCAGATCGAAGGTTTCACCATCAGAGGAAGTTGGTGACACGCGAGGGATAGAGAACCCGACGTTTGGGATGGAGCCTGGAAACCATGTCGCGTGAGATTCAGTCTTAGTCATATCATGTATATGTATACATCAGGGCTCGAACTTAACTTTGTCTCACATGAGGGTCTCTGAGAATTCAAAATGCCTGACCCATTTATCAGTTATGCAGAAAATTCATTTTCTTCTTGCGTAACCCATTATATCCATGTAAATGGTGATCAAAATTTTGTGAAGAAAAAAAAAATGTTACGCAAAATTAGATTTGCATAAGAAATGTGCAAACGAAACGACCATTCTCGGAATTGTCAGAGGCCTGACATGGCAAGTTTTAAAAGAATTGCCACAGGGGACAATATTTCAAAATCTTAAGTAACCCGAAGTCAGTTCATGTGAATTTTACTTAAAAGAATCCATGGGACAATATTTCAAAATCTTAGGTAACCCAAAATCAGTTTATGTGAGTTTTACTCAAGTAACCAATTGTTCGGTTATGTCAATATAGTTCTCGTAACCAATGAGTTAGGCCTACCTAATGCTAAAACACTTGAACTACGGTTCTGTGCTACACTGGTGGTTCAAAAACATAAACTGATTTTCACTTTCATTACTGATATATGGTACTTTTAATGTAATTGTTCACCAAGCACATAACTGATGGCGGTTCTTGTGATTTTAAAGTTGCATAACCGACACGCAAACAGAACAATGGTTCTTGTGAAATATTGTGCCCTGTTGACATGGGTGAAACGGCCCACCAACAGCTCGTTTGAGCCTGCCTATGGCATTTTAATTATTTTTTTTACATTTGCAGCAAATAAACATGACTGAAAGGTTATTTTGCTGTATGTAGACATATTTCAAATGTGCAAATGTTTAGGAGTTTTATCGAGGGCACAAAAGTCTGTCACTGATGCTCTCTACCAACCTTCAGTTTGTTTAAAGGGGTGGTGAGTATGGGTAAGTGGTTTTATGTACATTTGTTTATATGGTCTTATTATCTAATTCACTGGTAGAGCACTTTTTTTTTAGCTGTGATGGGTTAAAAACCTATTCCCTGTTGGTGAATCCTTAGTTTTCCCATTCCAACCAGCAGCCCTCTTCCACCCCCACCCATCCATTATGCATCTTTGAGATAACCTCATTGATATGTACAGGGATGTTATTATTAAAAAGCATCCGTTACCAATACTTTCATTGTGCCTACAACTTTAAACCATGTTTTTATTCCCTACACTAGTAGGACATGAGGTATCGAGCACATAATGATGTAGCAAAAACAGTGTTTGTTTTCATTTAGTCATGTACTTTTTTTTTTTGCAGCCCTTTTAATTTCCAAAATGCTGTGCATGAAGTGGGCAACAAGGTGCATATGTTAGAAGCTGTGACCAATGTGAAACATCATGCTGCCAAGTGGAAGACGTATGTCACCAGGAGACGGCTCAGAAAGAGAACAGGTATGTGTACATACAGGTGTCTCCAGCTCTCATCGGGTAGTGGATATGTTTGTTATCCAACAGCTTGTAGAACCAGATAATAGGATACACAGGAGGCTTGAATATGTTGTCTACATTTGTTATCCAACAGCTTGTAGAACCAGATAATAGGATATACAGAAGGCTTGAATATGTTGTCTACATATGTTATCCAACAGCTTGTAGAACCAGATAATAGGATAAACAGACAGCTTGAATATGTTGTCTACGTTTGTTATCCAACAGCTTGTAGAACCAGATAATAGGATACACAGGAGGCTTGAATATGTTGTCTACATTTGTTATCCAACAGCTTGTAGATCTATACAGAAAATGTATTAAAACAGAAGCCGTGAACATTTCATGGCTTAATTTATTATCCAAGAGCTTGTAGAACCAGATAATAGGATACACAAAAGGCTTGAATATGTTGTCTAGGTTTGTTATCCAACAGCTTGTAGACCTATACAGAAAATGTATTAAAACAGAAGGCTTGAACATGTCATGGCTTAATTTATTATCCAACAGCTTGTAGAACCAGATAATAGGATACACAGAGGACTTGAATATGTTGTCTAGGTTTGTTATCCAAGAGCTTGTAGAACCAGATAATAGGATACACAGAAGGTTTGAATATGTTGTCTAGGTTTGTTATCCAACAGCTTGTAGATCTATACAGAAAATGTATTAAAACAGAAGGCTTGAACATTTCATGGCTTAATTTATTATCCAAGAGCTTGTAGAACCAGATAATAGGATACAGCTTGTAAAAAAAGAAGAAGAAAGAAGTGTTTTATTTAACGACGCACTCAACACATTTTATTTACGGTTATATGGCATCAGACATATGGTTAAGGACCACACAGATTTTTTTTAGAGGAAACCCGCTGTTGCCACATAGGCTACTCTTTTATGACAGGCAGCAAGGGATCTTTTATTTGCACTTGAACATTTCATGGCTTAATTTATTATCCAAGAGCTTGTAGAACCAGATAATAGGATACACAGAAGGCTTGAATATCTTGTCTAGGTTTGTTATCCAACAGCTTGTAGATCTATACAGAAAATGTATTAAAACAGAAGGCTTGAACATTTCATGGCTTAATTTATTATCCAGGAGCTTGTAGAACCAGATAATAGGATACATAGAAGGCTTGAATATGTTGTCTAGGTTTGTTATCCAACAGCTTGTAGAACCAAATAATAGGATAAACAGAAGGCTTGAATATGTTGTCTAGGTTTGTTATCCAACAGCTTGTAGATCTATACAGAAAATGTATTAAAACAGAAGGCTTGAACATTTCATGGCTTAATTTATTATCCAAGAGTTTGTAGAAACAGATAGATAGGCTAAACAGGAGGCTTTTAACAAACGTAACTAGTACAAAATGTGTTGTGCTTCCATTTGTTTTCTTTAAATATATTACTGGATTTTTTTATTACTGCATTTTATTTCATATCCATATTTTGTTTTAGGAAATGCATCTCTTAATTTATGTAAACATGTACTATACATTTTAACTTGGTTTAAGATATTTATTTTACAATGCAGGAAGTTGTATCTAATTATGTTGTTCTGTTATTTAAGGATATATGCGTAAGTTTGATCCTGAATTTTAGTAGAATCTGTTAGCTTCTCAGCACTGCTCTGACCTAACATCTGCAGACCTGTTAGATATAGAACGTTTTAATATGGGAACATTGAACATTTTAATATGGGAACATGTAACATTTTAATATGGGAACATTGAACATTTTAATATGGGGACATTGAACATTTTAATATGGTAACATTGAACATTTTAATATGGTAACATTGAACATTTTAATATGGGGACATTGCACATTTTAATATGGGGACATTGAACACAGCGTGAAGAGTTTAATATGGAAACATTTTAATGTGAGGAATCAGTGAATATTTCAATGTGAAAACACAGTGCATTAATTAGTGGTCTTCCAGTGATCAGTTATAACTGAATATTAATCAGTTGGGCTTTTCAAATGTGATAATTGATTATAAAAATACATGATCAGTTGTGGTACAAAATGTTAACTATAATTGTCCTCCAATTTTGATGGACGAATTGTGGTAAATATGTTGGGGTGTGCTTTCCTGGGTACATTATATAATTAAAAAATACATGTATTATTAGGTGATATTAGCGAGTTGTAGGGTCTGTCCTGGTGAACACAACAATAGGTGCAACGTTCTTATAATTCATATCCATCTTATATGCATATCATTCTGATGGTGTAATAAAACAATTGATGGGTTGACACAAAATGAATATAATCGCTGATAAACTTCCAACCAATTTCCTAGCACTACCTGAGTTTAACTTTGGTACTGGTGTCGTACATACAGGTTAGAGCTGAACCTGGGTGGAACCTTTCATCTGCTATATTGAGGTCAGATGGAGTTTCCTTATTCAAACTAATAGCTTTGGCAAATTTAATTTGTAATATATGTGTATTTACCAAAGGACTCATTTCATTTGTTTAATTTGCCTTAATTTTTTTTTACAATTTTTGGTTAAAAGAAAATAAACTTGTTTTTAGAAAAACATCATGGAATTGTTAACAGTACTTTCAGTTGAGCTTTAACAATGTTAATTTAAATGTTTTGTTTCTGTAGTCGTTTGACTTTGATTAGTGTAGTAGTGTGTGTGTACTGTCAACTAACACCTGTTGCTAATGTGATTGTGTTTACAAACAAACAACAGCTGACGATTACCCACTAGGTATGTATGTATCAAGTACAGCGTAGTTGCATCTTAAACTCAACACTTGTACACTCATAGTGCTTCTATTATTTCATTCACAAGTTATTTACTTCAATACACTTGTTCAGTATGTCTTGTATTGTATTGTGCAATATACATGTTTATTTAAGTGTTCACCAATATAGAGCTGATGCTTTGGTAATATAAGAGTTTCATATTGCATGTACTATACCATCTTAAGGGTCCTATTCAGTGATGTTGCTCCATAAATGCCCTTAGCACACAATGCCAGTTTTTCTGATATTGTAAATGCTTCATTTTCATTGGATGCATTAAGACTCGGTTAGACAAATCACATTGCTTGTTGCATTTTGGTTGCTTCAATAAACAAGAATGGCCACATCTATCACATGTTGACCTAAACAGAAAAACTCACATAATATTTTTGTAATTTGAATGAAGTTACTAATTGAATGATGTCATTTTGCACATCACTACTATAAAATTGTCAAAATTTAAAAGTAAAATTACTACTGGAATTGTTTGTTTGACAAATAAAAATGTAGCCAACTGTGACAGTTGGAAGAAACTTTTATGTAAGTACTAGACATATTGCTTTTTTGTTAAATGTTAACTTCTGTGATTGGTCAGCAGTGTCATTATGCCCCACCCACTACCATCCTTGAGCCACCAAGTAAAAAATTAAACAAGTCTGCCTTCACCAGGCACCAACACAAGTGGGTCTGCAATAAACCTCTCCTCAAACTCCTAGATCTACAAACACACGTAGATTCTGTGAACCCCTCCTCAACATCCTAGATCTACAAACACACGTAGATTCTGTGAACCCCTCCTTCTCAACATCCTAGATCTACAAACACATGTAGACTCTGTGAACCCCTCCTTCTCAAACTCCTAGATCTACAAACACACATAGATGCTGTCAACCCCCTCCTCAAAATCCTAGATCTACAAACACACATAGATGCTGTCAACCCCTGTGAACCCCTCCTCAAAATCCTAGATCTACAAACACACATAGATGCTGTCAACCCCCTCCTCAAAATCCTAGATCTACAAACACACATAGATGCTGCCAACCCCTCCTCAAAATCCTAGATCTACAAACACACATATATGCTGTGAACTCCTCCTCAAAATCCTAGATCTACAAACACACATATATGCTGTCAACCCCTGTGAACCCCTCCTCAAAATCCTAGATCTACAAACACATATAGATGCTGTCAACCCCTCCTCAAAATCCTAGATCTACAAACACACATAGATGCTGTCAACCCCCTCCTCAAAATCCTAGATCTACAAACACACATAGATGCTGTCAACCCCTCCTCAAAATCCTAGATCTACAAACACACATATATGCTGTGAACCCCTCCTCAAAATCCTAGATCTACAAACACACACATATGCTGTCAACCCCTGTGAACCCCTCCTCAAAATCCTAGATCTACAAACACACATAGATGCTGTCAACCCCTGTGAACCCCTCCTCAAAATCCTAGATCTCCAGACACACATAGATGCTGTCAACCCCTCATCAAAATCCTAGATCTACAAACACACATAGATGCTGTCAACCCCCTCCTCAAAATCCTAGATCTACAAACACACATAGATGCTGTGAACCCCTCCTCAACATCCTAGATCTACAAACACACACATAGATGCTGTCAACCCCTCCTCAAAATCCTAGATCTACAAACACACACATAGATGCTGTCAACCCCTCCTCAAAATCCTAGATCTACAAACACACATAGATGCTGTCAACCCCTGTGAACCCCTCCTCAAAATCCTAGATCTCCAGACACACATAGATGCTGTCAACCCCTCCTCAAAATCCTAGATCTACAAACACATATAGATGCTGTCAACCCCTCCTCAAAATCCTAGATCTACAAACACACATAGATGCTGTCAACCCCCTACTCAAAATCCTAGATCTACAAACACACATAGATGCTGTCAACCCCTCCTCAAAATCCTAGATCTACAAACACACATATATGCTGTGAACCCCTCCTCAAAATCCTAGATCTACAAACACACATATATGCTGTCAACCCCTGTGAACCCCTCCTCAAAATCCTAGATCTACAAACACACATAGATGCTGTCAACCCCTGTGAACCCCTCCTCAAAATCCTAGATCTCCAGACACATAGATGCTGTCAACCCCTCATCAAAATCCTAGATCTACAAACACACATAGATGCTGTCAACCCCCTCCTCAAAATCCTAGATCTACAAACACACATAGATGCTGTGAACCCCTCCTCAACATCCTAGATCTACAAACACACACATAGATGCTGTCAACCCCTCCTCAAAATCCTAGATCTACAAACACACATAGATGCTGTCAACCCCTCCTCAAAATCCTAGATCTACAAACACACATAGATGCTGTTAACTCCTCCTCCTCAAAATCCTAGATCTACAGACACACATAGATGCTGTCAACCCCTCCTCAAAATCCTAGATCTAAAAACACACATAGATGCTGACAACCCCTCCTCAAAATCCTAGATCTCCAGACACACATAGATGCTGTCAACCCCTCCTAAAATCCTAGATCTACAAACACACATAGATGCTGTGAACCCCCTCCTCAAAATCCTAGATCTACAAACACACATAGATGCTGTCAACCCCTCCTCAAAATCCTAAATCTACAAACACACATATATGCTGTGAACCCCTCCTCAAAATCCTAGATCTACAAACACACATATATGCTGTCAACCCCTGTGAACCCCTCCTCAATATCCTAGATCTACAAACACACATAGATGCTGTCAACCCCTGTGAACCCCTTCTCAAAATCCTAGATCTCCAGACACATAGATGCTGTCAACCCCTCCTCCTCAAAATCCTAGATCTACAAACACACATAGATGCTGTCAACCCCTCCTCAAAATCCTAGATCTACAAACACACATAGATGCTGTCAACCCCTCCTCAAAATCCTAGATCTACAAACACACATAGATGCTGTCAACCCCTGCGAATCCCTCCTCAAAATCCTTGATCTACAAACACACATGGATGCTGTCAACCCCTGTGAACCCCTCCTCAAAATCCTAGATCTACAAACACACATAGATGCTGTGAATCCCCTCCTCAAAATCCTAGATCTACAAACACATAGATGCTTTCAACCCCTCCTCCTCAAAATCCTAGATCTACAAACACATAGATGCTGTCAACCCCTCCTCCTCAAAATCCTAGATCTACAAACACACATAGATGCTGTGAACCCCTCCCCCTCAAAATCCTAGATCTACAAACACACATAGATGCTGTCAACCCCTGTGAACCCCTCCTCAAAATCCTAGATCTACAAACACACATAGATGCTGTCAACCCCTGTGAACCCCTCCTCAAAATCCTTGATCTACAAACACATAGATGCTGTCAACCCCTGTGAACCCGTCCTCAAAATCCTAGATCTACAAACACACATAGATGTTGTCAACCCCTCCTCAAAATCCTAGATCTACAAACACACACAGATGCTGTCAACCCCTCCTCAAAATCCTAGATCTACAAACACACATGGATGCTGTGAACCCCTGCTCAAAATCCTAGATCTACAGACACACATAGATGCTGTCAACCCCTCCTCAAAATCCTAGATCTACAAACACACATAGATGCTGTTAACCCCTGTGAACCCCTCCTCAAAATCCTAGATCTACAAACACACATAGATGCTGTGAACCCCCATCTCAAAATCCTAGTACTACAAACACACATAGATGCTGTGAACCCCTCCTCAAAATCCTAGATCTACAAACACACATAGATGCTGTCAACCCCTCCTCCTCAAAATCCTAGATCTACAACCATACATATATGCTGTCAACCCCTGCAAACCCCTCCTCAAAATCCTAGATCTACAAACACACATAGATGCTGTCAACGCCTGCGAACCCCTCCTCAAAATCCTAGATCTACAAACACACATAGATGCTGTGAATCCCCTCCTCAAAATCCTAGATCTACAAACACATAGATGCTTTCAACCCCTCCTCCTCAAAATCCTAGATCTACAAACACATAGATGCTGTCAACCCCTCCTCCTCAAAATCCTAGATCTACAAACACACATAGATGCTGTGAACCCCTCCCCCTCAAAATCCTAGATCTACAAACACACATAGATGCTGTCAACCCCTGTGAACCCCTCCTCAAAATCCTAGATCTACAAACACACATAGATGCTGTCAACCCCTGTGAACCCCTCCTCAAAATCCTAGATCTACAAACGCACATATATGCTGTGAACCCCTCCTCCTCAAAATCCTAGATCTGCAAACACACATAGATGCTGTGAACCCCTCCTCAAAATCCTAGATCTACAGACACACACAGATGCTGTCAACCCTTCCTCAAAATCCTAGATCTACAGACACACATAGATGCTGTTAACCCCTCCTCAAACTCCTAGATCTACAAACACACATAGATGCTGTCAACCCCTCCTCCTCAAAATCCTAGATCTACAGACACACACAGATGCTGTGAACCCCTCCTCAAAATCCTAGATCTACAAACACACATAGATGCTGTCAACCCCTCCTCAAAATCCTAGATCTACAGACACACACAGATGCTGTTAACTCCTCCTCAAAATCCTAGATCTACAGACACACATAGATGCTGTTAACCCCTCCTCAAAATCCTAGATCTACAAACACACATAGATGCTGTCAACCCCTCCTCCTCAAAATCCTAGATCTACAGACACACACAGATGCTGTGAACCCCTCCTCAAAATCCTAGATCTACAAACACATAGATGCTTTCAACCCCTCCTCCTCAAAATCCTAGATCTACAAACACATAGATGCTGTCAACCCCTCCTCCTCAAAATCCTAGATCTACAAACACACATAGATGCTGTGAACCCCTCCCCCTCAAAATCCTAGATCTACAAACACACATAGATGCTGTCAACCCCTGTGAACCCCTCCTCAAAATCCTAGATCTACAAACACACATAGATGCTGTCAACCCCTGTGAACCCCTCCTCAAAATCCTAGATCTACAAACACATAGATGCTGTCAACCCCTGTGAACCCGTCCTCAAAATCCTAGATCTACAAACACACATAGATGTTGTCAACCCCTCCTCAAAATCCTAGATCTACAAACACACACAGATGCTGTCAACCCCTCCTCAAAATCCTAGATCTACAAACACACATAGATGCTGTCAACCCCTCCTCAAAATCCTAGATCTACAGACACACATAGATGCTGTCAACCCCTCCTCAAAATCCTAGATCTACAAACACACATAGATGCTGTTAACCCCTGTGAACCCCTCCTCAAAATCCTAGATCTACAAACACACATAGATGCTGTGAACCCCCATCTCAAAATCCTAGTACTACAAACACACATAGATGCTGTGAACCCCTCCTCAAAATCCTAGATCTACAAACACACATAGATGCTGTCAACCCCTCCTCCTCAAAATCCTAGATCTACAAACACACATATATGCTGTCAACCCCTGCAAACCCCTCCTCAAAATCCTAGATCTACAAACACACATAGATGCTGTCAACGCCTGCGAACCCCTCCTCAAAATCCTAGATCTACAAACACACATAGATGCTGTGAATCCCCTCCTCAAAATCCTAGATCTACAAACACATAGATGCTTTCAACCCCTCCTCCTCAAAATCCTAGATCTACAAACACATAGATGCTGTCAACCCCTCCTCCTCAAAATCCTAGATCTACAAACACACATAGATGCTGTGAACCCCTCCCCCTCAAAATCCTAGATCTACAAACACACATAGATGCTGTCAACCCCTGTGAACCCCTCCTCAAAATCCTAGATCTACAAACACACATAGATGCTGTCAACCCCTGTGAACCCCTCCTCAAAATCCTAGATCTACAAACGCACATATATGCTGTGAACCCCTCCTCCTCAAAATCCTAGATCTGCAAACACACATAGATGCTGTGAACCCCTCCTCAAAATCCTAGATCTACAGACACACACAGATGCTGTCAACCCTTCCTCAAAATCCTAGATCTACAGACACACATAGATGCTGTTAACCCCTCCTCAAACTCCTAGATCTACAAACACACATAGATGCTGTCAACCCCTCCTCCTCAAAATCCTAGATCTACAGACACACACAGATGCTGTGAACCCCTCCTCAAAATCCTAGATCTACAAACACACATAGATGCTGTCAACCCCTCCTCAAAATCCTAGATCTACAGACACACACAGATGCTGTTAACTCCTCCTCCTCAAAATCCTAGATCTACAGACACACATAGATGCTGTTAACCCCTCCTCAAAATCCTAGATCTACAAACACACATAGATGCTGTCAACCCCTCCTCCTCAAAATCCTAGATCTACAGACACACACAGATGCTGTGAACCCCTCCTCAAAATCCTAGATCTACAAACACACATAGATGCTGTCAACCCCTCCTCAAAATCCTAGATCTACAGACACACACAGATGCTGTTAACTCCTCCTCCTCCTCAAAATCCTAGATCTACAGACACACATAGATGCTGTTAACCCCTCCTCAAAATCCTAGATCTACAAACACACATAGATGCTGTCAACCCCTCCTCAAAATCCTAGATCTACAAACACATATAGATGCTGTCAACCCCTCCTCAAAATCCTAGATCTACAAACACACATAGATGCTGTCAACCCCCTCCTCAAAATCCTAGATCTACAAACACACATAGATGCTGTCAACCCCTGTGAACCACTCCTCAAATTCCTAGATCTATAAACACACATAGATGCTGTCAACCCCTCCTCAAAATCCTAGATCTACAAACACACATAGATGCTGTGAACCCCTCCTCAAAATCCTAGATCTACAAACACACACACAGATGCTGTCAACCCCTCCTCAAAATCCTAGATCTACAAACACACATAGATGCTGTGAACCCCTCCTCAAAATCCTAGATCTACAGACACATATAGATGCTGTCAACCCCTCCTCAAAATCCTAGATCTACAAAATCCTAGATCTACAAACACACATAGATGCTGTGAACCCCCTCCTCAAAATCCTAGTACTACAAACACACATAGATGCTGTGAACCCCTCCTCAGAATCCTAGATCTACAAACACACATAGATGCTGTCAACCCCTCCTCAAAATCCTAGATCTACAAACACACATAGATGCTGTCAACCCCTGTGAACCCCTCCTCAAAATCCTTGATCTACAAACACACATAGATGCTGTCAACCCCTGTGAACCCCTCCTCAAAATCCTAGATCTACAAACACACATAGATGCTGTGAATCCCCTCCTCAAAATCCTAGATCTACAAACACATAGATGCTTTCAACCCCTCCTCCTCAAAATCCTAGATCTACAAACACATAGATGCTGTCAACCCCTCCTCCTCAAAATCCTAGATCTACAAACACACATAGATGCTGTGAATCCCCTCCTCAAAATCCTAGATCTACAAACACACATAGATGCTGTGAACCCCTCCCCCTCAAAATCCTAGATCTACAAACACACATAGATGCTGTCAACCCCTGTGAACCCCTCCTCAAAATCCTAGATCTACAAACACACATAGATGCTGTCAACCCCTGTGAACCCCTCCTCAAAATCCTAGATCTACAAACACATAGATGCTGTCAACCCCTGTGAACCCGTCCTCAAAATCCTAGATCTACAAACACACATAGATGCTGTCAACCCCTCCTCAAAATCCTAGATCTACAAACACACACAGATGCTGTCAACCCCTCCTCAAAATCCTAGATCTACAAACACACATAGATGCTGTGAACCCCTCCTCAAAATCCTAGATCTACAGACACACATAGATGCTGTCAACCCCTCCTCAAAATCCTAGATCTACAAACACACATAGATGCTGTGAACCCCCATCTCAAAATCCTAGTACTACAAACACACATAGATGCTGTGAACCCCTCCTCAAAATCCTAGATCTACAAACACACATAGATGCTGTCAACCCCTCCTCCTCAAAATCCTAGATCTACAAACACACATAGATGCTGTCAACCCCTCCTCAAAATCCTAGATCTACAGACACACACAGATGCTGTCAACCCTTCCTCAAAATCCTAGATCTACAGACACACATAGATGCTGTTAACCCCTCCTCAAACTCCTAGATCTACAAACACACATAGATGCTGTCAACCCCTCCTCCTCAAAATCCTAGATCTACAGACACACATAGATGCTGTCAACCCCTCCTCCTCAAAATCCTAGATCTACAGACACACACAGATGCTGTGAACCCCTCCTCAAAATCCTAGATCTACAAACACACATAGATGCTGTCAACCCCTCCTCAAAATCCTAGATCTACAGACACACACAGATGCTGTTAACTCCTCCTCCTCAAAATCCTAGATCTACAGACACACATAGATGCTGTTAACCCCTCCTCAAAATCCTAGATCTACAAACACACATAGATGCTGTCAACCCCTCCTCAAAATCCTAGATCTACAAACACATATAGATGCTGTCAACCCCTCCTCAAAATCCTAGATCTACAAACACACATAAATGCTGTTAACTCCTCCTCCTCAAAATCCTAGATCTACAAACACACATAGATGCTGTCAACCCCCTCCTCAAAATCCTAGATCTACAAACACACATAGATGCTGTCAACCCCTGTGAACCACTCCTCAAATTCCTAGATCTATAAACACACATAGATGCTGTCAACCCCTCCTCAAAATCCTAGATCTACAAACACACATAGATGTTGTGAACCCCTCCTCAAAATCCTAGATCTACAGACACACATAGATGCTGTGAACCCCTCCTCAAAATCCTAGATCTACAGACACATATAGATGCTGTCAATCCCTCCTCAAAATCCTAGATCTACAAACACACATAGATGCTGTTAACCCCTGTGAACCCCTCCTCAAAATCCTAGATCTACAAACACACATAGATGCTGTGAACCCCCTCCTCAAAATCCTAGTACTACAAACACACATAGATGCTGTGAACCCCTCCTCAAAATCCTAGATCTACAAACACACATAGATGCTGTCAACCCCTCCTCAAAATCCTAGATCTACAAACACACATAGATGCTGTGAACCCCTCCTCAAAATCCTAGATCTACAAACACACATAGATGCTGTGAACCCCTCCCCCTCAAAATCCTAGATCTACAAACACACATAGATGCTGTCAACCCCTGTGAACCCCTCCTCAAAATCCTAGATCTACAAACACACATAGATGCTGTGAACCCCTCCTCAAAATCGTAGATCTACAGACACACAGATGCTGTCAACCCCTCCTCAAAATCCTAGATCTACAAACACATATAGATGCTGTGAACCCCCATCTCAAAATCCTAGTACTACAAACACACATAGATGCTGTGAACCCCTCCTCAAAATCCTAGATCTACAAACACACATAGATGCTGTCAACCCCTCCTCCTCAAAATCCTAGATCTACAAACACACATAGATGCTGTCAACCCCTGCGAACCCCTCCTCAAAATCCTTGATCTACAAACACACATAGATGCTGTCAACCCCTGTGAACCCCTCCTCAAAATCCTAGATCTACAAACACATAGATGCTTTCAACCCCTCCTCAAAATCCTAGATCTACAAACACATAGATGCTGTCAACCCCTCCTCCTCAAAATCCTAGATCTACAAACACACATAGATGCTGTGAATCCCCTCCTCAATATCCTAGATCTACAAACACATAGATGCTTTCAACCCCTCCTCAAAATCCTAGATCTACAAACACATAGATGCTGTCAACCCCTCCTCCTCAAAATCCTAGATCTACAAACACACATAGATGCTGTGAACCCCTCCTCAAAATCCTAGATCTACAAACACACACAGATGCTGTGAACCCCTCCCCCTCAAAATCCTAGATCTACAAACACACATAGATGCTGTCAACCCCTGTGAACCCCTTCTCAAAATCCTAGATCTACAAACACACATAGATGCTGTCAACCCCTGTGAACCCCTCCTCAAAATCCTAGATCTACAAACACACATAGATGCTGTCAACCCCTCCTCAAAATCCTAGATCTACAAAGACGCATAGATGCTGTGAACCCCTCCTCAAAATCCTAGATCTACAAACACATAGATGCTGTCAACCCCTCTTCTGATAATAATTATAATAGTGTATTATTAAAGTCTTAGGACTAGGGCTGTCTTAATAGAGTTATGGCCCTTTGGGTCTTATGTTCCTGTCATAAATGAGTAATATCTAATGAAAGTAACCAATAAAAATTGTTTAAAAAAAATCTTTTTGAGGCCTTTCTAAAAACATTTTTTATTTGCCTGCATGTTTTGTTTTATTTTTACACTTATTTTATATGTGATTCATAGAAAGAACACGTTGTAAATTGCATGGCTTCATTAAAAGGATCAGTGAAGAGTGTTTCCATCTGTTATATGTCTATTGTTAAACATCATAAAAATTTTATAAAAGATTATCTTTACAAAACTTTATAAATATGTATCTCTTTTCACCATCAAGTAATGTGGCTGTAAATATTTATAAAAGTTGTCCCACCTTTTTTGTTGATGCTTTTGTCAACAAACATGATACATTCATTAAAGTAAAATCAGATGGCATTTGAATAAGAAATTTTTCTTGACCTGATTGTGTCCAATTTGATATCACTTGATAGACTATACATAAATTATTCCATCATTTACATTATGACAGCCATGCATATTGTACTAACGTACAGCATTGCATGATAAAAATACATCTTTAAGAATCATATTTGTGCAAGTTTCTATTTAAAAGAAGCAAAAATAACCCCTTAATATGTTAACTAAATGCATTAGTTATTTCATGTAAATTACTTTGCAATAATTTTGACACTAATTGTGTTGCCATGACAGCTGTTATCCATGAGGAAGAAGATCACCTGTCCCGTGATTTGAAGGAGAAGGAGAAACTGCCTCAGTCTGGACTGGCAGACATCCATGACGACTTCGTCAACCCTCACACCAACCTGAAGGCGAGTTCGTCCAAGGGTCTGCGAGATCAGAAGATGTGTGTGGCCAGCAACCAGGCCCTGATCCAGTACTTCGCCAAGCTCGGCCAATCGTGTGATGAGAACGAGACCATTAATCTGGAGTTCGTCGACACGCTGATACGGAGCGGAGCCAATGTAAACTGTACGGACAAGTACGGCCAGACTGTGCTACACGAGGTGAGGTCACTGTGCTACACGAGGTGAGGTCACTGTGCTAGACGAGGTGAGGTCATTGTTAGATGGGTCTGATCATTAGTTAACTTGTATTGGTGGCCAGACTGTGCTACACGAGGTGAGGTCACTGTGCTACACGAGGTGAGGTCACTGTCAGATGGGTCTGATCATTAGTTAACTTGTATTGGTGGCCAGACTGTGCTACACGAGGTGAGGTCACTGTGCTACACGAGGTGAGGTCACTGTCAGATGGGTCTGATCATTAGTTAACTTGTATTGGTGGCCAAACTGTGCTACACGAGGTGAGGTCACTGTGCTACATGAGGTGAGGTCACTGTGCTACACGAGGTGAGGTCACTGTGCTACACGAGGTGAGGTCACTGTCAGATGGGTCTGATCATTAGTTAACTTGTATTGGTGGCCAGACTGTGCTACACGAGGTGAGGTCACTGTGCTACATGAGGTGAAGTCACTGTTAGATGGGTCTGATCATTAGTTAACTTGTATTGGTGGCCAGACTGTGCTAGATGAGGTGAGGTCACTGTGCTAGACGAGGTAAGGTCACTGTCAGATTGCTTAGGTTGCTTGGATCTGGCATGTTGATGTTATAACACGGTGCTAACGTTATATTGTTCTTGTTGTATGTTTTGTCAGGTTGTTTGGATCTGGCATGTTGATGTTATAACACTGTGCTAACGTTATATTGTTCTTGTTGTATGTTTTGTCAGGTTGTTTGGATCTGGCATGTTGATGTTATAACACGGTGCTAACGTTATATTGTTCTTGTTGTATGTTTTGTCAGGTTGTTTGGATCTGGCATGTTGATGTTATAACACTGTGCTAACGTTATATTGTTCTTGTTGTATGTTTTGTCAGGTTGCTCGGACCTGGCATGTTGATCTGGGCAGGTATTTGCTAGAACACGGGCTAACGTTATATTGTTCTTGTTGTATGTTTTGTCAGGTTGCTCGGACCTGGCATGTTGATGTGGGCAGGTATCTGCTAGAACACGGGGCTAACATCAACCAACCAGACTTCTATGGTCGAACTCCTCTCCATGTTGCTGCTGCCGTCGACTACCCAGAAATGGTGAACCTGCTCATTGAAAACAAAGGTACATCATACTTTCTTAATTCATCAAGATAAACCTCGAGCACAAGCACTGCAAGGTTTGTCTTGGGAATGCAAATGGCCATTAGCAAAAAGGTGGCCATTCCGAGCAGAATTCCTCAGAACAAACTTTTGATCAAAATAATTAATTTCCCGACCCTAATCGTGTACAGTAATCCATTTTGAGCTTATGGAGATAAAAAAATACTTACTTTGTCTATATCTTCACTTTGAATTCATGAAAGAAATCTGACAGTGATATTTTAAAAAGTGTGCTGTCATTTTGATTTACTCTTATTGGCGGAAAATAAAAGTTGGAACAGTCATGTGTGGAAAAGGATTGCTGAAGTAATTACTCGTTCCAAGTCCCCAACATTCCAAAATAAAGAGATACTATACTACTCAAAAGAATTTAAGGGTCAAAAATTGATAACCAAATAAGTTTCAGAGTGTATTAGATTGATAATGTAAACTACACCAAATTTTTTATTTATTGTTCCATATTTACAAAAAACCACAAATAAACATCACTGTATACAAGAAAGTCACATGACATGCTGTCAAAGTTGAAGGTTGTCAAACATGGATTTTACACATTAGAACATTCGTTTAATAGTGTGTGAATCCACCCCTGGCGCGAATACACTCGACACATCGTTGCCTCATGCTGTTGATCAGATGTCTGAAGAACTCTTGGGGAATGGCCTGCCACTCTGCCATAAGAAGTTGACCCAGATCATGAAGGTTGGCCGGAGGGGCATGGTTATCCCGAACTCTCCTGCCTAATTTGTCCCAGGCGTTCTCTATTGGGGCAAAGTCAGGCGAATATGCTGGCCAATCCATCCTGGCGATACCGTGTTGTCTGAGAAAGTCCGTTACCACCCTGGCGCGGTGGGGTCTGGCATTGTCATCCTGCAGAACTGCCCCGCCGCCAATCTGCTGAAGGCCTGGGAGAACCAACGGCCGGATAATCTCATTCATATAGCGGATTCCATTCAGATTGCCATCCACCACATAGAGGGGGGTCCTGTGGTGGATAGAGATGCCCCCCCCACACCATGACGCTGCCACCACCAAACCGGTGATGTTGTCTAACGTTAATGTCAGCGAAGCGCTCCCCAAGACGTCTGTAGACACTAACCCGACCGTCGTTGAACTGGAGACTAAACCTGGACTCATCATTGAACATCACTCGACCCCACTGAACACATTGCCACCGCAGATGAAGCATGCACCAGTGACGTCTGGCCGTTCTGTGACGTGGTAGGAGTGGTGGTCGAACAGCCTGGCGACGGCAGGGTAGATTATTGGCTCTCAGACGATTGCGTATGGTTTGATCAGACACTCGAGTTCCAGTCGCAGTCCGCAGATTGTCACGTAATCGGCGTGCAGAGGTTGTGCGTTGACGTAGAGCCATATTGGTGATGTAGCGGTCCTCTCTATTTGTAGTGCTTCGGGGTCTTCCCGAACGTGGACGATTTCGAACAGAATTCGTTGCTTGGTACCGTTGCCACAGTCGACCAACGACACTCTGACTGACACCAAGTCTCAGAGCAACATTTCTTTGTGTATTGCCATCCTGAAGCCAAGCAATAGCCCTTCCTCGATCTTCGATACTCCGTTGAAGTCGTACCATTGTCGAATTTGGAGTGTGCACCGTACACGAACGCAAGCTCCAATTATACGGAAATTCAGCATTGGGAACATGGAATACACATGCAAAGTGTGCAAATGAAGCGCTTTGTGAAAAAGAAAGATATGGGCACTTAGCAGACCTTTCGCTTTCGCCCTAATTTACGTGCAAATGTAAGCATGTTTTCGCCATTAGAACTAGTCGACAGTGTCAATGACAGTGGATTTTAATTCATTTATGGGTTGCTTAGACCCACTTTCGTCAAAATGGAACAATACCATGCGTGACATTATGGTCTAGCTAATATAATCGACATTCAGAAAATAATGTCGAAAATATCGTCTGACCCTTAAATTCTTTTGAGTAGTATATAGAATAGAATAAAATTATAATAACAAAATAAATTAAAAATATAAAATAATAATAACTTTTTTTTATAAAAAGTAAATAAAAATAAAATAAATATAAATTTAAACAAATATATAAATGAAATAAATTTTAAGTAATCAGTTAAATTAATTGAACACAATTTGCCAGTAATTAAAACTTTTAAGGTTTTTATTGGAAAAGACGTTTAGTTTTATTTTAAACCTTGTTTTTGAGGATATGTAAGAAATAGAATACCACATTAAATTTTATGTTCGTTAGATACATTCATCCTACAACTCATTATTTAGAAAGTTATCCAACTTGCTTTCCTCGTTAGATACATTTTGAAACAAGTCATAAAGTAAATGGAATGTAACAGCCACTCATGTAGTATTCCCTATTTAGCTGCTTCCACAGTCTTATATGCACATTAGCATAGACAGATATTATGACCTTGATTGTGGTGCTTACAATTGGGTTTGACTCAGGGAGGGAGATGCAACAAAACCCTGTAGGTGCTAACCATAAAGCAGATGACATAAACACCGTGCATACCATCAAGTCAGTCAGTTTCAGGGATGGAATACTCTCTTTATGTTTTCAAAATGTTTGATTTTGGTGACAGTTAAATACTCTTACTTGTTCTTGTTCACTGATGAAGAGCTTTACTCTTCACGACTCATAAATGTTTTCATTATTTTTTGTACATTGTCATTTTCATGTGTGCAGTTTAAACTAAACCATCTGTCAGTACATCTTCGAAATAAATACCCTAGGTCTCCGGTAGCATCTTCGAAATAAATACCCTAGGTCTCCGATAGCATCTTCGAAATAAATACCCTAGATCTCCGGTAGCATCTTCGAAATAAATACCCTAGGTCTCCGGTAGCATCTTCGAAATAAATACCCTTGGTCTCCGGTAGCATCTTCGAAATAAATACCCTTGGTCTCCGGTAGCATCTTCGAAAGAAATACCCTAGGTCTCCGGTAGCATCTTCGAAATAAATACCCTAGGTCTCCGGTAGCATCTTCGAAATAAATACCCTTGGTCTCCGGTAGCATCTTCGAAAGAAATACCCTAGGTCTCCGGTAGCATCTTCGAAAGAAATACCCTAGGTCTCCGGTAGCATCTTCGAAATAAATACCCTAGATCTCCGGTAGCATCTTCGAAATAAATACCCTAGGTCTCCGGTAGCATCTTCGAAATAAATACCCTAGATCTCCGATAGCATCTTCGAAATAAATACCCTAGATCTCCGGTAGCATCTTCGAAATAAATACCCTAGATCTCCGATAGCATCTTCGAAATAAATACCCTAGGTCTCCGGTAGCATCTTCGAAATAAATACCCTAGATCTCCGGTAGCATCTTCGAAATAAATACCCTTGGTCTCCGGTAGCATCTTCGAAATAAATACCCTTGGTCTCCGGTAGCATCTTCGAAAGAAATACCCTAGGTCTCCGGTAGCATCTTCGAAATAAATACCCTTGGTCTCCGGTAGCATCTTCGAAATAAATACCCTAGGTCTCCGGTAGCATCTTCGAAATAAATACCCTTGGTCTCCGGTAGCATCTTCGAAATAAATACCCTTGGTCTCCGGTAGCATCTTCGAAAGAAATACCCTAGGTCTCCGGTAGCATCTTCGAAATAAATACCCTAGGTCTCCGGTAGCATCTTCGAAATAAATACCCTTGGTCTCCGGTAGCATCTTCGAAAGAAATACCCTAGGTCTCCGGTAGCATCTTCGAAAGAAATACCCTAGGTCTCCGGTAGCATCTTCGAAATAAATACCCTAGATCTCCGGTAGCATCTTCGAAATAAATACCCTAGGTCTCCGGTAGCATCTTCGAAATAAATACCCTAGATCTCCGATAGCATCTTCGAAATAAATACCCTAGATCTCCGGTAGCATCTTCGAAATAAATACCCTAGATCTCCGATAGCATCTTCGAAATAAATACCCTAGGTCTCCGGTAGCATCTTCGAAATAAATACCCTAGATCTCCGATAGCATCTTCGAAATAAATACCCTAGATCTCTGATAGCATCTTCGAAATAAATACCCTAGGTCTCCGGTAGCATCTTCGGAATAAATACCCTAGGTCTCCGGTAGCATCTTCGAAATAAATACCCTTGGTCTCCGGTAGCATCTTCGAAAGAAATACCCTAGGTCTCCGGTAGCATCTTCGAAATAAATACCCTAGATCTCCGGTAGCATCTTCGAAATAAATACCCTAGGTCTCCGGTAGCATCTTCGAAATAAATACCCTAGATCTCCGATAGCATCTTCGAAATAAATACCCTAGATCTCCGGTAGCATCTTCGAAATAAATACCCTAGATCTCCGATAGCATCTTCGAAATAAATACCCTAGGTCTCCGGTAGCATCTTCGAAATAAATACCCTAGATCTCCGATAGCATCTTCGAAATAAATACCCTAGATCTCCGATAGCATCTTCGAAATAAATACCCTAGGTCTCCGGTAGCATCTTCGAAATAAATACCCTAGATCTCCGATAGCATCTTCGAAATAAATACCCTAGGTCTCCGGTAGCATCTTCGAAATAAATACCCTAGGTCTCCGGTAGCATCTTCGAAATAAATACCCTAGATCTCCGGTAGCATCTTCGAAATAAATACCCTAGGTCTCCGGTAGCATCTTCGAAATAAATACCCTAGGTCTCCGGTAGCATCTTCGAAATAAATACCCTTGGTCTCCGGTAGCATCTTCGAAAGAAATACCCTAGGTCTCCGGTAGCATCTTCGAAAGAAATACCCTAGGTCTCCGGTAGCATCTTCGAAATAAATACCCTTGGTCTCCGGTAGCATCTTCGAAAGAAATACCCTAGGTCTCCGGTAGCATCTTCGAAAGAAATACCCTAGGTCTCCGGTAGCATCTTCGAAATAAATACCCTAGATCTCCGGTAGCATCTTCGAAATAAATACCCTAGGTCTCCGGTAGCATCTTCGAAATAAATACCCTAGATCTCCGATAGCATCTTCGAAATAAATACCCTAGATCTCCGGTAGCATCTTCGAAATAAATACCCTAGATCTCCGATAGCATCTTCGAAATAAATACCCTAGGTCTCCGGTAGCATCTTCGAAATAAATACCCTAGATCTCCGATAGCATCTTCGAAATAAATACCCTAGATCTCTGATAGCATCTTCGAAATAAATACCCTAGGTCTCCGGTAGCTGTTAAAAACTGTACAGTGCCTACTATGTTGTTTTGTTTCTCCATCTGTCAGTATTTTCAATATAAATACCCTAGGTCTCCGGTAGCTGTTAAAAACTGTACACTGCCCGCTGTGTTGTTTTGTTTCTCCATCAGTCAGTACATCTTCAATATAAATACCCTAGATATCTGGTAGCTCTTACAAGCTGTACACTGCCCGCTGTGTTTTGTTTCTCCATTTGTCAGTACATCTTCAGTATAAATACCCTAGATCTCCGATAGCTGTTAAAAACTGTACACTGCTTGCTGTGTTTTGTTTCTCCATCTGTCAGTATCTTCAATATAAATACCCTAGGTCTCCGGTAGCTGTTACAAGCTGTACACTGCCCGCTGTGTTGTTTTGTTTCAGCGGACAAGGAGGCATTGACGATGGAGGGGGAGGGTCAGACCCCTGTGCACTATGCGGCCAAGACGGATGCCTGCAGGTCTCTGAAGGCACTCATCAAGAAGGGCTGTCAGTACAAGACGGTCCGCGACCACAAGGGACGCACACCCATCCACGTGGCAGCTGAACTTGGTATACTTTAAACTCTTTAACTGAGAGAGAGAGAGAGAGAGAGAGAGAGAGAGAGAGAGAGAGAGAGAGAGAGAGAGAGAGAGAGAGAGAGAGAGAGAGAGAGAGAGAGAGAGAGGGAGGGAGGGAGGGAGGGAGGGAGACAGAGATGGAAGGAGGGAAAGGACGAAAACTGGCTTAAGCTACTCTTCATAGTAACAATTGATGTTTTATATACAATTTTGCATAGACAGGACAGCTCATACCACAGCCTTTCATGTACCTGTGGTGAGGTATTTCTTGGGAAATGGAAAAACATGACTGATTCACTGAGGGTAATAAATGCTATAACCCTATTATATCTCTGGGCTACATCCTGCCCCAAGAATTTATAATGCTCCGGTTAAACAACCATACTCAGGACAACTGTTAGACCCATCAAAGTTTGAATAACTAGACTCTGGACAACTGTTAGACCCATCAAAGTTTGAATAACTAGACTCTGGACAACTGTTAGACCCATCAAAGTTTGAATAACTAGACTCAGGACAACTGTTAGACCCATCAAAGTTTGAATAACTAGACTCTGGACAACTGTTAGACCCATCAAAGTTTGAATAACTAGACTCTGGACAACTGTTAGACCCATCAAAGTTTGAATAACTAGACTCAGGACAACTGTTAGACCCATCAAAGTTTGAATAACTAGACTCAGGACAACTGTTAGACCCATCAAAGTTTGAATAACTAGACTCTGGACAACTGTTAGACCCATCAAAGTTTGAATAACTAGACTCAGGACAACTGTTAGACCCATCAAAGTTTGAATAACTAGACTCAGGACAACTGTTAGACCCATCAAAGTTTGAATAACTAGACTCAGGACAACTGTTAGACCCATCAAAGTTTGAATAACTAGACTCTGGACAACTGTTAGACCCATCAAAGTTTGAATAACTAGACTCAGGACAACTGTTAGACCCATCAAAGTTTGAATAACTAGACTCTGGACATGCACATTGAGAACATAGGTTAAGAGAGAAACTCATTGTTCTGTAAGTCAGTTTATGTGTGTGTCTCTCAAATACGGGATGAGCTTACACTGATATTTTCAGTTTTATGCTGGTGAACGGCAGTATATGGCCAGTATATGGCAGCCCGTGTAGTTTGACCACCACCCATTACGTGTCCAGAGCTGTGGCAGCCTGTGTAGTTTGACCACCACCCACTACCTGTTTAGAGCTGTTGGAGCCCGTGTAGTTTGACCACCACCCATTACCTGTTTAGAGCTGTGACAGCCCGTGTAGTTTGACCACCACCCACTAGAGCTGTGGCAGCCCGTGTAGTTTGACCACCACCCCCTACGTGTCCAGAGCTGTGGCAGCCCGTGTAGTTTGACCACCACCCCCTACGTGTCCAGAGCTGTGGCAGCCCGTGTAGTTTGACCACCACCCACTACGTGTCCAGAGCTGTGGCAGCCCGTGTAGTTTGACCACCACCCACTACGTGTCCAGAGTTGTGGCAGCCTGTGTAGTATGACCACCACCCACTACGTGTCCAGAGCTGTGGCAGCCCGTGTAGTATGACCACCACCCACTACGTGTCCAGAGCTGTGGCAGCCTGTGTAGTTTGACCACCACCCACTACGTGTCCAGAGCTGTGGCAGCCCATGTAGTTTAACCACCACCAACTATGTGTCCAGAGCTGTGACAGCCCGTGTAGTTTGACCACCACCCACTATGTGTCCAGAGCTGTGTCAGCCCGTGTAGTTTGACCACCACCCATTGCATGTCCAGAACTGTGACAGCCTGTGTAGTTTGACCACCACCCACTGCGTGTCCAGAGCTGTGACAGCCCGTGTAGTTTGACCACCAGCCACTATGTGTCCAGAGCTGTGTCAGCCCATGTAGTTTGACCACCACCCATTGCGTGTCCAGAACTGTGACAGCCCGTGTAGTTTGACCACCACCCACTGCGTGTCCAGAGCTGTGACAGCCCGTGTAGTACGACCACCACCCATTACGTGTTTAGAGCTGTGGCAGCCCGTGTAGTTTGACCACCACCCACTACGTGTCCAGAGCTGTGGTACCCCGTGTAGTTTGACTCCAGTGTATGAAATAACAGTGGTTTTCCATGTATTTTCTTGTCAGATCGCAGTGAGACAGCGCGACTGCTGCTCGACCTACAGGCACCTGTTGGAGTAAGCGACAACTCTGGGAGGAAGGCCATAACCTGGATGATTACCAAGATGGCTCCAGTGGTACGTGCTGTCAGTTTAATCAAACTATGTCAACTAGGTCTTCGACCAGACACGTACAGAATGTCACCTGTTTTGGATTGGATTGGAAATAATTTAACATGTACATTTAGAGCAAGCTGTTTGTTGATGTTCTGGCACAGTTCCACTTCTCTTGTCCAAATGTGTCTTGTAGCAAATATGATGTCTATATAGAGAGGCAATGCATATACAGTCGAACTTGGTCTAACGGTCACCTGTATATAATGGTAACCTGCCTATAATGGCCACTATAAATCCCCCCCAATGCATTTCCTTCTTTATTTGACCTGCACATAACGGTCACCTGTCCATAACGGCCAGCAGCCACTGTTTTTCACCCAAAATCACAGGTTGAACCTGCTATAACGGTCACAAGATGATCGTCGTGAAGACGGGGTTTTTTTGGTTTTTTTAACCCTGGTTATGTCTTTACTTTTTGAATCATCTTAAAAATTATAAATTAAATGCATTTATATGGCCATGTCTGTAGCTTTGGGTTTATTTTCCGTCAGTGTAAAGTTCCATTGTAATTCTCTGATCGTAATTGAAAAACAAATGGACCCTCAGTGACTTCTGTGACACTGAACAGTAGACGACTTCCCATTGGCTGTACATAATGTAATCTGTATGTATGATCACGCTATTCATTCTCAAGAAACAAAACAAATGAAGTATTAAGTTAGGTGTCTGATTGTTTCTAGCTAGACATGATTGGTAAATAAACATGAATTGCTGAAGGCGGCGGTCAGTAAAGATGTCCCATGTTAGGATTATTTAATGACTCATGATCTTATTCAGCTGTAATCAACAGTCATACTCCACTGAAGGATTAGCGGTGATATGAAACAAACACATGAGTTAAACATGCCACATGGGTAATAACCTTCAATTAAACAAAATATATTCTGAAAGTCAATGTCAGTGTTTGCGAAATGTATTAACGAATACATCTGCATGCAAAATGCCACCGACAAATCGTACTGCTTTAACGTTAGAACAGAGAATCGACGTTATCAACAAATCTGAGAAAGGCAATTTAAGTGTGAGAAAGATCGCCGATCATTTTGGTGTAGGGCTTTCTCAGATTAATTCAATTTTAAAAAGAAAAGCTGATGTTCTGGCCAATTTTGACACTAATATTTGAGCCGAAAGAAAAAAGCAGAAGAAAGCAACAGTCAATGATGACATAAACAAGCTAGTGTGGGACTGGTTTAAAAATGCGACATCTAGAAGGATAAATTTGAGTGGGCCGTTGATTAAAGAGAAAGCACTTAAATTTGCCGAAGATTTGAGTGTTGCGTCATTCAAGGCGTCAAATGGGTGGCTGGACTCGTTTAAACACCGACATAACATTGTTATGGGCACTATGAGTGGCGAGAGAGGTGATGTCAATGACGCTACTATTATTGACTGGAAGGCAAAGCTTTCGACCGTGTGCGAGAGATACACACCACAGGACATCTTCAACATGGATGAGACAGGCCTTTTCTACAGAGATACAACAAAGAGTACGTTCAAAGTTAAAGGAGAGGAATGTGCCGGTGGGAAGCGATCCAAAGAGAGACTGACCGTTGCGTTGTGTGCCAGTATGACAGGGGAGAAGCTTCCGGCTCTTGTAATAGGGAAATGTAAAAAGCCACGTTGTTTTAAGAAAATAACGCCCGAGGCTCTACCTGTGATATACACAAGTAACAAAAAGGCTTTGATGAACAGTGCTTTGTTTCAGTGGTGGATAGAAAAATTCAACCGAAAAATGAGACGTCAGAGTAGAAAAGTGCTCCTGTTTGTTGATAATGCGCCTTCCCACCCAACAGTAGAACTTTCTAATGTTAAACTTGCTTTTCTTCCTCCCAATACAACTTCCAAATCCCAGCCAATGGACCATGGAATCATTCAGACCATGAAACTCAAATACCGCAAGGGTCAACTGCAGCATGTTATTTCTGCCATGGAACAAGATGAAAGCAAATGTGGCACACAGTTGTTAAAAGATATTAACGTCCTCCAGGCCATTTATTGGATTCACAGTTCCTGGAAAGAAGTGGAATCTTCAACAATTAAAAGGTGTTTTGAAAGGTGTGGATTTCAGTCTGTCGAAGAGAATACATCAAACGGAGACAACAACGATGAGGACGACGGTGACGACGATGTACGCCTGTCCAACATAGCCAAGTCAAAGGAATTGTTTGGGTTACCATTACATGAAGTTGCTGACTGTGATACACACGTCAAGACGTGTGACAAGTCTGTTGTTGATTGGGCTAGACCTGCATCGGTTCTTTTGAAAGAAATGGATAGCAATGAATTGGGCCAAAGTGATGATAGTGACGAAAATGATGATGGGAGTGATAAAGGCGAGATTGAAAGTAGGAAACAAAAGGTGTGTTCAATAATAGAAGCAGAGAAGTATGTGAGTTACTTGAAAGAGTTTGCTCTATTTCATGGCAGGTGTGACATTCTAAGCGCTACCATGGATATAGAAGAACATGTGTCTTCGATGCGAGTGGAATGCTATGGGAAGCAATCCAAAATTGGTGACTTCTTTATAAAGTGAATAAACAAAATAGGTGTGTTATTTGTGTACTATCATTGTATTGTGTTGTATTGACATGGACAGTCTCATGTAATAAAAAAAAACCTTATTTATAACACGTGTATCTTCTTTTTTTATGACAGTTGTGATATGTTTTAATATATGTGTTCTAATTTTGAACCTGTATATAAGGGTCACCTCTCTATAACGGCCACTTTTGTCAAGTCCCTTGGGTGACCGTTATATACAGGTTTGACTGTATATAGAATACTAAACAAGCTTGCCTGTCATACCATTTTTATGAAATATGTGAACAGTTTTGGTATCTGACGAATGAAAGTTTCATAAAAATGGTATGACAGGCAAGCCAGTTTAGTATTTTATTTATTACAAACCAACTGCAAACAAGCCGCAATGCAGAAATAAGCAGATGTCGAGACCTACTACACATTATTTTTCTATGAATTGGGTCAGCAAGTGATCTACATCACACTCCCGTCATGCCAATATTACACTTGTTGGATACTGAGTGATTGTTATGACATGAGCAATATCTTACACTGGTGTGTAATAAATTTGTGTATTGGAAGCATATATCTCACGTACCTCTATGGCAATTGTTTATTATAGAAAGTGCCATTTATATTATAGTTGATTTGGATTTCAGATGCCTTGCTTAAGATTTTTTTTTTTTTACCGTAACTACTGAATACTGACTTCATTGAAAGTGTCCATTATGAACAGTTAGCCTTTGTATAACAAAAGTGTACTAAGTCTTGTGTCACATCTGTGGATGTTGGCTATTTGTATTTTAGTGTAATTTAACAGACAATATATATTCGAGTATAATTTAACAATAAATATGTATTTGAGTGTAATTTAACAGTCGGTATGTATTTGAGTGTAATTTGACAGTCAATATGTATTTGAGTGTAATTTGACAGTCAATATGTATTTGAGTGTAATTTGACAGTCAATATGTATTTGAGTGTAATTTGACAATCTATTTGCAGGCAAGTGAAGCTCTGAATCAGTTTCGAACAACAAACCGTCCAAAGAGAGAACAACATTTTTACCTGAACCTTCTTGTCCAGGATATTGGTAAGTTCTATCAGTACTGATATTGGTAAGTTCTGTCAGTACTGATATTGGTAAGTACTGTCAGTACTGATATTGGTAAGTTCTGTCAGTACGGATATTGGTAAGTTCTGTCAGTACTGATATTTGTAAGTACTGTCAGTACTGATATTGGTAAGTTCTGTCAGTACGGATATTGATAAGTTATGTCAGTACGGATATTGGTAAGTTCTGTCAGTACTGATATTGGTAAGTTCTGTCAGTACGGATATTGGTAAGTTCTGTCAGTACTGATATTGGTAAGTACTGTCAGTACTGATATTGGTAAGTTCTGTCAGTACGGATATTGATAAGTTCTGTCAGTACTGATATAGGTAAGTACTGTCAGTACGGATATTGGTAAGTTCTGTCAGTACGGATATTGGTAAGTTCTGTCAGTACGGATATTGGTAAGTTCTGTCAATGGTCTCTTTAGACAAGTGTTTGTTTAATACAAGGACCAGAAACAGGAATTCAGACAAAGCTTGCTGTTATCAGTCCCTACCAGTCCAATCGGAGGGGACAATAGGTTTCATCTCAGTCCTGTCTGTCTGTCCGTCCATCTATCACACATAGTTTTCGGGGGGGGGGGGTTCACATTGCCTAGAGATATTTAGCTGCAATTTTGTGTATAGTTTTTTCATGTGCTGTTACAGATCAAGTTTGAATTATGGCCCTTGAACTTAGGTGATATGAAAATGAGTTTTTCAGATATTGAGCATTGTTTGTATCATCATTTTGATTGGTTTTAAACAAGGTGGTTTATTGTTTAACATATAATAATGTGGGCCTACATACTTCTTTTACATTTGATAATTGCTTTTGCTGTTTTGTAGATAAAGATCCAGAAGGCAAAAGTCAAACCCCGGTAAGTATTCATGTTATGACCCTTCCGGTCATTTAATAATTGTTATACATTTAAGGATTTCTCTTATTTCTTTTACGTTCATCTGGGTATGAACAAAAACAATCATCCGCAAACTGTGACTCAGTGAAGCTATTCTCACATAAGTTTGTTGATTTATTTTTTTTCATACCCAGATGAACATAAAAGAAATAACGGACAATACTTATAATTAAATACTAATAATAACATTAAAAGTTCATATTTTATTTTGAATTATTTTTTAGGTTAAAACAATAATGCTCAGTAAGACAAATTACCCATATAAAATGATGTCATCAGGTATGACATTCCCTGACGACGTAATGTTTACATTAATTGAGAAATGAACAAACTCCTGTTGCTATGGCTGGACCAATGAGATGACGTTTTATTGTAATGACTCTAACAGAAAGTTAATTATGTATACATATTTGATATATACGTATTTATCACCAGTTTATCACATGTATACATGTGGCACTAGTTGTGGCTGAGGTCACTTAAATTTACATTCAAATTTAAATAGAACTCGTGTTTTATTGTTATGAATAACATTTCATTCAGGTGTATGCTTATTCGCAAAATAAAATTACAGTTTTTTTAAGTATATGGGTCCTACCACAGCCCCATTCAAAGTGTCTTGAACCCTACCCTCAATATCAATCACAAACTACTGTTATAAAACACTAATGTTTATCATTAATTCAAATAGTCCTGAACCCTACCCTCAGTATCAATCACAAACTACTGTTATAAAACACTAATGTTTATCATTAATTCAAATAGTCCTGAACCCTACCCTCAGTATCAATCACAAACTACTGTTATAAAACACTAATGTTTATCATTAATTCAAATAGTCCTGAACCCTACCCTCAATATCAATCACAAACTACTGTTATAAAACACTAATGTTTATCATTAATTCAAATAGTCCTGAACCCTACCCTCAGTATCAATCACAAACTACTGTTATAAAACACTAATGTTTATCATTAATTCTGGTCGTATTAAAACACTTCCTAATAACATGGAAAATTATGAGCTACATTCTGGTGAACTGTCCGAGTGAGAAAACAAAATTCATCAAATACATGTTTAGATCACCTTTGAACTGGGGTGGGGGGCAATGCATACTTTGATCTCTCCAGCTTTAAACTCTATGATTGTTCATGATAACTGAGGTTTTCGTAATTGTTTTTATATATTTGGTTTAAACAGTTTTTATTTATCATCAACATATATGGTTTTTGGATTGACTAATTATAGGCCGATTATATCAAGGTCTTTCTCTTCTGTTGGGCCTCTTTATATTTCACATTAACAATTCCATGAAGTTGGCACGAAAAATGTTTACAGATGTTGCCTCCAAGATTTAATATTTTGAGAACTACTTACTTTCCCAGCTTCATACGATTGTGACACAGAAACAATTCCAGCTTCTCATGAATGAGACAGTCCAGCGTTTAATAGAAATCATGTGGAAAAAGTTTGGATTGTACGTTGTTGTTGTTGGCTATTGTGAGGTGACGGCTGTATTTAACCAACACAGTAATCATAACATTTAATCGGTTTGGTGGCTTAATTGTGTTGTAGTTGGCTAGCATCTTTTGATTGAAATAATAAATAATATATTTATTAATTTTAATTTTATTATTGCAGTTTTCTAGAAATTAAATTGTATGTCTTCCAAAATATATTTTAATAGTTTTTTCTCTAATGTTAGCAATAACAAACTATAAAATAATAGTTTGTTATTGCTAACATTAGAGAAAAAACTATTAAAATATATTTTGGAAGACATTTTGCTTAATATAATTTTAATAGTTATTTATACTTGTTTAGATTAACAAAACATTTCTTTTATTTCTCTTACTAATATGTATTTACATTAAATCAGATACCATATAAATGCAACTCATTTTATCGCATTAAGTTTACTTTTAATGGGAACATAACAACATAACTGTAAAATTATTTTTCATTTCATTTTTTAAATGCTAACTTTTTTTTTTCTTGTTAATATCCAAATACTGGAATACTAAAGTTAGTTTTCTCAGAAATGACATTTAGCTACTTTACTTAACTTTGGTTTTAAAACTGCATTTAATAAGTTGAGAAATTAAAAATATATAGATTATGTAGCCTAATATTAAAATGATTTTACTGCCTAAAACTCACAAACTATTTTCTTACTGCAGCTACTAAAAACATTCACCTATAAGACCATATTATTATCCACTTGAGTTGAGGTGAAACACCTGGGTTGTCTGTCCAGGATGGGGTTGATGGTTAGTGAAACGCCTGGGTTGTCTGTCCAGGATGGGGTTGATGGTTAGTGAAACACCTGGGTTGTCTGTCCAGGATGGGGTTGATGGTTAGTGAAAAACCTGAGTTGTCTGTCCAGGGTGGTGTTCATGGTTGGTGAAACATCTGGGTTGTCTGTCCAGGATGGTGTTCATGGTTGGTGAAACATCTGGGTTGTCTCTCCAGGATGGTGTTCATGGTTGGTGATATATCTGGGTTGTCTATCCAGGATGGGGTTGATGGTTAGTGAAACACATGGGTTGTCTGTCCAAGATTGGTTGATGGTTAGTGAAACACCTGGGTTGTCTGTCCAGGATGGGGTTTATGGTTAGTGAAACACCTGGGTTGTCTGTCCATTATGGGGTTCATGGTTAGTGAAACACCTGGGTTATCTGCCCAGGATGGGGTTGATGGTTAGTGAAACACCTGGGTTGTCTGTCCAGGATGGGGTTGATGGTTAGTGATATATCTGGGTTGTCTGTCCAGGATGGGGTTGATGGTTAGTGATACATCTGGGTTGTCTGTCCAGGATGGGGTTGATGGTTAGTGATACATCTGGGTTGTCTGTCCAGGATGGGGTTCATGGTTAGTGAAACACCTGGGTTGTCTGTCCAGGATGGTCTTGATGGTTAGTGATATATCTGGGTTGTCTGTCCAGGACATTGGTTAGTGAGATGGATTGTAAACCAGCAACCATCAGCCATAAAGCCCTTGGTTTGACCGTCACACCACGATGATCAGTTGCTGAGAATAGGACTTTAATTTAATAACACTCATTTGGAGTTTTAGGGTGAACCAAAGTGAAGGCAATAAACATTGTGTCTGAAATGTATATGTTCAAAATAATCGTGCCCAAAGTAAGTACAAACATAATACATGTACTTCACCTCAAAACTACTGAAACGTTCAGCTCTAGGAATATCACAATAACTTTAACTTCATTTTTAAATATTCACAACTGTCATTCATCAGCTGTGGGGTAGGAGTAATTGATCGTCCATGTTATTTTTAAATATTCACAACTGTCATTCATCAGCTGTGGGGTAGGAGTAATTGATTGTCCATGTTATTTTTAAATATTCACAACTGTCATTCATCAGCTGTGGGGTAGGAGTAATTGATTGTCCATGTTATTTTTAAATATTTACAACTGTCATTCATCAGCTGTGGGGTAGGAGTAATTGATTGTCCATGTTATTTTTAAATATTCACAACTGTCATTCATCAGCTGTGGGGTAGGAGTAATTGATTGTCCATGTTATTTGGTCGGGTCTATAAAAACATTAAACTATACAATATTTTATTTCAGACAAATAAATGAGTTTTTTAAATGCTCACATTTATCAGTATTTATTTGATTTATCATTTACTAGATCTTAGACAATACATGCCCCTGTGATTTACTGTTTGAGGACTGGTTTGAGAAACAGCTGTGTCTAATTAATAAATTAATTAATAAATTCTCATTTTAGGTTGCACTCACCTGCCTGTGAACTTACTCTACCTGTTGTTATAACATGTATAGGTACAGAAGATGTAATCACATTTGTGGCATGTCATGATCTGTTGTGAAAACTTGCACAGAAATCATTAACATACACTGTATAGGCCTACAGTTCTAACGGTGGTGTGTACATAATAATATAGTAGAGCAGTTGTAGAAGAGGTAGACTTTAGACAAAGGTTTGGTATTAGGAGCTCTTTACAGCTAATTCTTAAAGAGCAAAGCAAGCATGAGCAATAACTGTTGGCCTTTGTCTTTCTTAGATTACTTTAAAGCATGAGTGTTTAATATTCTTGTACCACTGTTACATTACGTCCAGGAATTGGTCACTGTTACATTATGCGGTATGTAAGCATAATTTACATTGCTACGGCACTAGGCAGGACGTAGCACAGTGATAAAGCGCTCACTTGATGCATGGTCAGTGTGGGATCAACCCGCATCAGTGGGCCCACTGGGCTATTCTCATTCAAGCCAATGCACCACGACTGGTATATCAAAGGCTGTGGTATGTGCTATTCTGTCTATGGGATGGTGCATATAAAAGACTATATATCAAAATTACCAAATGTTTGACATCCAATAGCCAATGATTAATAAATCAATGTGCTCTAGTGGTGTTGTTAAACAAAAGAAACTTAGCTACGGCAGTTTCTTGTAAACCCATTAAGATATGAAAAAGTATGTTTATTTTACATTTGATAAAAATGTGAAATAGCATTAAATATATACCATTTCCAGAGGGCATAGTGTTCTCAATGTTGGTAAATATATCATTCAGCAAATGAGAGATTTCCTTGACATTTGTGGTCATAGAACATTCCTTGATGTTACATGAAGCAAGTGATTGGATTGATGGCTGTGCAACAATGTTAATTTAATTATTGTTTTAGTATTAATGTATTACGTATAGGGGAATGTCCGAGTAACTCTCCATTCCTGACAAATAATGGAAACAAGTCCTGCTAGGCCCGAGTCCCATTGTTTTTCAGGAATGGCGAGTTACGAGGATATTCCCCTACTTAAAATACACCACTAAATAATAACTTTATGTCAACAGGCCCTATGTTAGTATCAGTTTAACACAAGTGATTTTGGTTGGTTAATTAAGTAGGGTTTCATCTCTCCAGTCCTAAAAAATAATGGAGCGTTGAGACAATACTGAGATGTCACAGGTGTATTTTAATTGTGTATCTCGGATACAAGTAATATCTTTATTAGCATCAAAACTGATTATTAAAAAAGGCAATTCCGTATCTAAAGTAGAAAATCCTCTGGTTGAAGTTACCCTGCCTGACTGTTAGAATTATCTCCCTTGCTTCAGCTGCAGGTCGCGGTGGCCTACAGGCAGTACGAGCTCGTAATGAACCTGGTTTTTGTTAAGTTGTTGGACGTACAGTGGAAGGCATTTGGCAGGTTAGTCTAACGGTCTTATTTCAACAGTGTCCTAATTGCTTCTTAATTCACAGATGATTTTGAACGTCTTGATAAATAACACATTGTTCATAATTGTTTATAATCATAAGTATCAATGTTAATAAATATTCTTATTTATTTATTTTTATTTTGTTTTTATTTTTTGTGTGTGTGTCAAATTGCACTTTTTATTTATGTGTTCATGTTTGTGTAATTAATATTTTGTGCCTTTTAGTAAAAATGTATTGGATCTTGCTCAGAGTATTAACCTATTAAATATTTTATTTAAATCTATACGTAATACTTATTTCATTTTAATTCCAGTATTTAACATGTATAGTCTTTTAATATGTAACTGTTGTTTATTATTAACTGCTATCTAATACTATTTACATTGCATTTAAGATGTTTTTGTTTTGTTTAGAATATTTGTGTTTGTTGCATGTTAGTAGTAACTCTGTATTTTCAGTTAATATGCAAATTAAAGATAAACTGAATTTAGCCAATTGAAATAATTTGTAAACTGAATCAGGCTAATGAGCTTATTGCTTCTGATGACATTATGACAATTTGTAATGGTCTTTCAACATAGGGTTCTCAGTTTAATATTCTAATATTTATTCTGCTATACTATCAGGAATGTGTGTTTCTTACTGCCTTGTATAAAATGCTGCAGCAGTGTAGACCTAAATATTATATGTGGCCATACTCCACACAAAGACATGATTTTTAATGCAGTTCACAGTAGTGTAATAGTTTTTCATTTTAATAATTTTGGTAGTAAAATCATTTTGTAACCACTCAAAATGTTTGGTTTAAATAGAGTACATTATTAATGACATAGTGACAGTTATATGATTCCTGTTTTAATACATTTTGTTAATTCTTTAGCTTTTTTTTTAAAATTAGGTCAACTGTTTTTCCTCCTATTTTAATATTAATGTGAAATTTTATCCATACAAAAATTATGGATCTTAATGTGTATTTTTTTAAATTACCCACCACCATATCATAAACATTCTGTTTAGAGTTAAACTGTAGGAGTAATTCTTTCATTAAAACATCATGGCCATAATTATCTTCAGCTACAGTTGACAAATGTGTCAAGGGTTTTTGTATTTAATCCTTGGTATTGAAAATTAGGCTATGGCCTTAAAGTAAGAAACTGACAAATATTCACCCTCTAATAAAAGAAGTGCAGGTGAGTATGTATTGATCAATAACAATTAGGTGTGTCTAAAATATGTTTAAATATCTTAGGCATCTTCATTTAGGAAATGGGGGATGTTCTTAATTTTCTTTTCAACTGGTGGGGGTGGGGAAGGATGCATATTCTAGCCATCTCAGCCTTCTAGTTGGTGAGGAGAAGGTGGTGGTGGTGGGGGGTGCTTCCCACACCTATGACTATGACTGTCAGTATGTACTGAATGGACGATTCTTCTGATGGACGATAATTGTTCTGATGGACGATTGTTCTGATGGATATATGTGACGTGCATTTCCTCTGTAATTTATGTTTTAGCTTAAAATGTTTGGGGAAGCCACTGAAAGTACATTACAATTGTTGTATTGAGTAAATTCTTCAAAACTTATGTGATATTGATTAATTTGCAGGGTTTTTTAAATCACAAATGTAAAAATAATGAAATGTGATATTTGCAACTATGACAGTACTGTTACAAAACCTTTCCCATTTTTTAACAGTAAATATGATATCATTCTTTGTAACCCATGAGAGATTCCTAGTTTTTAATTAATTCTTTTTTTTATTTTGACTAAAATAAGGTGTAATTTCATGTTTTTAAGCCCGTGAACTTCTTTTGGGAAGTGCTTAATTTAAGAAAATCCCATAAATTTACTTGAATGTCAACATTCATGTCAACAATATTTCTTACAATCTCAAATATTTCACAACATCTTAAAATACAGAATAAACTCTTAAGTAAAAATGTTTCATTCAGACTTGGCCATATTAGGTTTGGAAAGTAAAGTATATTTGAGAACACAGTTCCAACGAGTTGGATGTCTGTTTCTTAGTAGGGTGGAGTGTTACAGTATTATTGGTTTAATACGTACACAAAGTAAAACATTGTATTAGGAAATCATTAAACGTTGAGTTGTTAGCAGAGTAAAAGTTTGCCATATTGAGTATTACTATTTTACTCTTGTACATGGAGTATTGTTGTTTAATACTTGCACAATATCTGTTTATTACATGGGGTATTGTTGTTAACACTTACACAATATCTGTTTATTACATTGGGTATTGTTGTTAACACTTACACAATATCTGTTTATTACATGGGGTATTGTTGTTAACACTTACGCAATATCTGTTTATTACATTGGGTATTGTTGTTAACACTTACACAATATCTGTTTATTACATTGGGTATTGTTGTTAACACTTACACAATATCTGTTTATTACATTGGGTATTGTTGTTAACACTTACACAATATCTGTTTATTACATGGGGTATTGTTGTTAACACTTGCACAATATCTGTTTATTACATTGGGTATTGTTGTTAACACTTACACAATATCTGTTTATTACATAGGGTATTGTTGTTAACACTTACACAATATCTGTTTATTACATTGGGTATTGTTGTTAACACTTACGCAATATCTGTTTATTACATGGAGTATTGTTGTTAACACTTACGCAATATCTGTTTATTACATTGGGTATTGTTGTTAACACTTACACAATATCTGTTTATTACATTGGGTATTGTTGTTAACACTTACACAATATCTGTTTATTACATGGGGTATTGTTGTTAACACTTACACAATATCTGTTTATTACGTGGGGTATTGTTGTTAACACTTACACAATATCTGTTTATTACGTGGGGTATTGTTGTTAACACTTACACAATATCTGTTTATTACGTGGGGTATTGTTGTTAACACTTACACAATATCTGTTTATTACGTGGGGTATTGTTGTTAACACTTACACAATATCTGTTTATTACATGGGGTATTGTTGTTTAACACTTACACAATATCTGTCTCTTCGTTAAGGCGTGGTGCTTGGATTAACCTGATCATCAACTTCTTGTATATTCTCGTGTGGACAGTTATCGGGGTCCTAGTCGAGTACGACAAGCGACATATTTACCAGTGGCCCACTGATTCGTGGAGAGTTGTCTTGTGGGTGAGTCGTTTGTAAGGAAATTGAGCAGTGGGATAAATACATTAATAAATCACTACAGTCACAGGGAACGCCTTTTGTTTCATACTATGAAATTATACTACAAGTTATTTATTTCTGAGCCGATTGTTTTTTAACTTGCACACAAAAATAGTATTTTTGTTATTTCCGAAACACTTTTACTTGTCTTCTTATGTCAAACCAAAGTGAAATTATTTACAAAAAAAACATGTTTGTAGGAAGATGGAAAAGACTATAGATTAGCTATTGATAAACAATAAAGTACCACACTTGTAATTAATTTCTTATTATTGGTTAGATCAGCTGATCTGTAGTGAATGTCTTTACATACCGTATTGAATTGATTGTTACCAGTTTGAGAATGAAGCCTGTTAGGCTAATGGTAGACAAGTTGAACAAGTTTTATGTGAGTTTATTTTCTCATTCAGTTGCTTGCTGTTGGCATTACGGTGTGGCAGATCACCGAAGAGCTGAAGGAATATGCTCGGTCGAAGAAAGCTCACCGGGTATGTTTTTATGTTAAAATCTTGAGCAGTCATTCATACCTGCTCCCCTTTACTGTCCATCTGTCTACCTATCTGTTACTTAGCCATCTCGTACGTCCATTTTCCTTTTAGTCTACTAGTCTGTTTTCCGTTATTTCATGTGTTTATCCATCTGTCAGCCCATCCATTTATTCATGCATTCATCCAATTATCCATCCATCCATTCATCCATCCAATTATTCATCCATTCCTCCATTCATTCCTGCATCCATTTTTCCATCCATCCATCCATCCATCTATTCATTATTCATCCATTCATTCTCCACCCATCTATTCATCTATCCATCCATTCATTCATCCACCCATCCCTCAATCCACCTATCCCTCAATCCATCCATCCATCCATCCATCCATCCATCCATCCATCTATCCATGCCTCCTATTCCTGTCTGTTGTTGTGTTTGTTTGTATCAGTCATAATGATGTTTATGTGTACATCAAGTTTTACTTTTAGTTCAGTACCCATTTCTCTCACCCTAGAAGTCATACAAAACCACACTTCTAAAAATACATGACATTTAATCGTTAATTGTGAATTCAAGATCTTGTAATTAAAGAGGATGTTGAAGTTGTTTTGTAATGATGATAATATTATAAAGAAATTCAACACTGGAGTATCTTTGTTAGCACACAATAATTAATTAATTTTTTCAGAATGCAGTGAGAGAACGAACGAGAGAGATCAACGAAGATCTGAAGTTCTGTCATCCACAGTGGCCGGACGAAAGGATGTTCCTTGAGTCGGAGCTAAAGACTCTAGCCAAACTGAACCCAAATTACTTCAGTGATTACTGGTAAAACCACTTGCCTTCTCATTCCTTGGCATAAATTTATGAATCTTAAGTTTTCAGGAATATCTTTGAGCTGTTTTGTTTTCAGGAATAACTTTTGTATATTATCCACATAGTTCAAGATATTCAAGGAAATATAACCAGTATGACCCACATGGTATCATAATGATTTCATGTGCACAATGAATGACGTCATTTTGTGAAGCGATGTTAAAACTTAAGGCGGCTTCCCCAGTGTAAATGCTTACCAAAATGACGTCATTTCTGAAAATGATATTGTTTCGTCGTCTCTTTTTAGTAATCTTTGAAACGTTTTGACATGGTCCTAGCTTGTTATTCGTAAAAATAATAGTTTGGATAATGTGAATAATAAAGAAATTATTACACTCGCGTGTGAATCGTACTGATTTTATGAAACTCATGTCAGGATTCATGTATTACCCTCGCTCTCGCTCAGACACTCATTTCGTAAAATCAGTATGACACACAAGCTCGTTTAATAATCTCTGTTTATTTATTTTTCAGGAATATCTTCGACTGGTTGTGCTATTTTCTGTTGCTTGTGTCCATCATTACCCATCTGGTGGACATCGGTTTCCATAGCGACGAAATAGCTCGTTCTCACATCCGTGTGATGAGCATCACCATCATCCTGCTGTGGCTGAGACTGATGAAGAATGCCCGGGCGTTCTCTGTGTTTGGTACGACCACCCAGTGTATTTATTTGGTGAACACCATCAGAATCTTTAACACGCCCGGGAGTTCTCTGTGTTTGTTATGACCACCCAGTGTATTTATTTGGTGAATGCCATCAGAATCTTTAACACACCCGGGCGTTCTCTGTGTTTAGTACGACCACCCAGTGTATTTATTTGGTGAACGCCATCAGAATCTTTAACATGCCCGGGAGTTCTCTGTGTTTGTTATGACCACCCAGTGTATTTATTTGGTGAAAGCCATCAGAATCTTTAACACACCCAGGCGTTCTCTGTGTTTGGTACGACCACCCAGTGTATTTATTTGGTGAACGCCATCAAAATCTTTAACATGCCCGGGCGTTCTCTGTGTTTGGTACAACCACCCAGTGTATTTATTTGGTGAATGCCATCAAAATCTTTAACATGCCCGGGCATTCTCTGTTTAGTACGACCACTCAGTGTATTTATTTGGTGAATGCCATCAAAATCTTTAACACGCCCGGGCGTTCTCTGTGTTTGGTACGACCACCCAGTGTATTTATTTGGTGAAAGCCATCAGAATCTTTAACACGCCCGGGTGTTCTCTGTGTTTGGTAGGACCACCCAGTGTATTTACTTGGTGAATGCCATAAAAATCTTTAACACGCCCGGGTGTTCTCTGTGTTTGGTACGACCACCCAGTGTATTTATTTGGTGAAAGCCATCAAAATCTTTAACACACCCGGGAGTTCTCTGTGTTTGGTACGACCACCCAGTGTATTTATTTGGTGAAGCCATCAAAATCTTTAACACGCCCGGGTGTTCTCTGTGTTTGGTACGACCACCCAGTGTATTTATTTGGTGAAGCCATCAAAATCTTTAACACGCTCGGGCGTTCTCTGTGTTTTTTGTACGACCACCCAGTGTATTTATTTGGTGAATGCCATCAAAATCTTTAACACGCCCAGGCGTTCTCTGTGTTTGGTACGACCACCCAGTGTATATATTTGGTGAATGCCATCAAAATCTTTAACATGGCAAGCCATTGAAGCTGGTCACTTTTATGAATGTTGTTTGAGATCTAAAAAGTGTAAATTGCATTTTTTGTTAAGGATGTTATACTTTTATATATTTAGGATAAATATGACTGAGAAAAATATAACTATATCTGTGTTGATGTAGTCAGTAGTTTTTTCAAGGAACAAATTGGTATACATGCCCATACTTGATTATGTTTCATTGTCTGTAAAATATGTGATATGAATATATGGTTTAATGGGCACAAAGATATAATGTAAAATATGTGATATGAATATATGGTTTAATTGGCACAAAGATATAATGTAAAATATGTGATATGAATATATGGTTTAATGGGCACAAAGATAGGCACAAAGATATAATGTAACATTTTGCTAGAAAACCTCAACCCCCCCAAAAAAAACCCAAATCAACACAGACTGAAATATAGTTACCAGATTGAGCATGAGATTGAGTTCTGATAAGACATTTAACCGAGCAGTCAGAATTCTGCTGTTTGTTGGTTCTTGTTGTTTTAATCAGTAAAGTTTTTATGTTTGTGTTGTATTCATCAGTAATGTGTTTCCATTTGTGTTGTTTTTCTCAGTAATATATTTGTGTTTGTTTGACGACAGGTCCCTTCATCGTAATGCTTGGACACATGATGGGAGATATGTTGAGGTTTACCTTCCTCTACTGCGAGTTCTACATCCCATACGGTGAGACATCAAGTTTACTTATTCTATTCTCACTTCATTACTTTACAGGTAGCATGTTTTACAAAAAAGTAATTTGAACTCCTATTTAATATTAAGTTTTATATGCCACATTAACTGCCTCCAGCAGTCAATAAATAACATGGATTCGTAGCTTGTTTAATTAATTTGCTTATTTCTATTACTTATATTGACATCCGTATACATATAAACTTACAACACACTATTTTGTTGTGTTTGTGTTTTTGTGCTTGTTATTCAGTTTCCTTGTTTGTAATATATATAAAATATATCAGTGTGTTAAAAAGTGTCTCCATACAGGATAATTTTATTTAACATGTGGCTGCTTAATATAAGATAGATTTTGAGAATAAATAATGAGCTATGAGGCATTACTGATTATGTGTGCCGAGTGAATGAATGTTGTTAACCCAAGCTTTTGGCAAGGGTTTTACAACATTCTTTCACGAGGGACAGCTAATTTGTAACACCTCGTAGTGAGTTGGTTATTCACTGCATTACCCAGGGCTCACCCTGGATCAAAAATACCTGTAGCCAAAATATTAGCCAAATGGAATTTTTATTAGCCATATTGAAAATGCTTTAGCCAAATTTGTTTTACGCAGTACTGTATAGAGTATTTATATATGAATATAAAAATGTATCTTTTTCAGCTAATTGTGTACAAACTGGAATAAATAGGAATAACAAAACCTCAGTGGGGGTAGGGGCAGTTAATATATTACTTCGAGTTTTTTCAGCGGGGGTGGGGTTGGGATGTGGTTGAGCAATATCTTCAGAGTTTGAAGCCAGTACCCCATACACCCACCCCCACTTCTAAGGCCTATGACATTAAATTAACAAACATACAGAGATATGGGGGGGGGGGGGGGGGGGGGGGGAATGTTTATGGATGATGGTGTTTTTTCTTTCTTCCTTTTTCCCCAAATAAAAATTTGAGAGCTTTTTTCATATATAGAACTTATTATTTCTTTAAATAGCAATCTTTATGTTAGTTTAAATAAGTTAGGTTTTTGGGGTGGGTTTTTTAAGTGACCCGTCAATTCCCCACCCCAAACGATTTCATAATTTGTGCCATGTTGTTGCTGTTGATTTCAGCGTCGTGTTAAATGCTTTGTTGTGATTTCTGCTTATAAAATACCTCGGCTAAGAATGCCGACTTCACCACAGTATACTCCATTTATTAAAAAAAAAAAACACCCAAAAAACTCAACAACAAATCCTTTAATACAATTCATATTTACGGTCTTTTTAAAATCCAGCTAACTTATTAAATGTCACCTCACAGTCTTACAAATTTATATCTAAAATTATCTAACAAATATGATTATTGTAAACTAATTTTATTCAGTGTACATTTAACTGCAATTTGTATAATTTAAATACTGCATGTTCATTTCCGGCGATCGCGATCTGCATGCGTGCTCTCGACCATGGGTACGAATTGACAAAGACAAAGGAATAAACAAAAACTGCAGTTAGGTATTCATTGATGCGAATAACTATTGTTTTTCTACAAATTTACATCAAGATTTACTTTTGCGTAATCGTATTGTTTAATGTCCGCAACGATGTCTCTTGACAAGCGGGTGTCAGCTGACTGAAGCGTGACGTATATTCGCACCGAGAGCTGTCCTCAGTTCAGCCAACGAACGTTCTTCCTAACGTTCGCGAACTATTTGATTGGTGTTCGTCGTGTCCATTTGGTTTAACGTGAAGCGCACAAACCAGTCTAACGAACGTTTTGTTTTCACTCGGTCTGGCTGAACTGAGACCTTGAGATGGCCTACATGTCTTTTGGCCCTGAACTGGCATGTGTATTCAAATTGACACGCATTGTCGGTCTGTTTTTATTACTTTGGTTCAAACATTTTACAAAGTAAAAATAACAAATTACAGATCTTCCAGACATTGCTGTCATACATGTTGAATGCATGCCGTTAAAATTAATAACCGTGATTATTAAAATAAGCAAACATTATAAGGCCTACGCTGTATTCTGCATGACACCGTTTCTCGTTACCGGTCGCGAGATCGCTATTACGCTAATTGAATGTTTGAGGTGTCGGATAGATTATGTAACCGTTTGTTCACACCAGAAGACAGAAAATGGCATAGCCAAAATTTTAGCCACTTGCAAATTTTATTAGCCATTTTTTTTTTAAATTAGCCAATGGCTAATTTGGCTACCGACAGCGCGAGCCCTGATTACCCATTGTCACTTTTAACTGGTTTTTAATATAAAACGTTTATCATATCATCAGCCATTATGTCACATAATCATGTGTGCATTACATGACATAATGTAAGTGATGTCATAGCATAACAGCATTCTTTTTACTACTAAATGTTTACAATACAAAATAATATGACTGGTTACATTAGAAAATAATAATTTGTATGCCGGTATGCTATTTAAGCTGCTGCTTGTAAAAAAGTTTATGAATCAAATGAGTGAAATATTTTCCTGTAGATATTTGTAGATTATGTAACGTGTGTGTAATCTTACTCACGGAAACATTCAGTCAATGAAAGTGAAGTTTCGGCCATAGCCAACAACCAACCAAGCATTCTGCAAACTGTGCAATTATAAAAAAATATTACCTTGGATATTTCATAATATTAGATTACTAAAAGAACAGCAGATTGGTATTTTAAGACATATTGCTGACCAGTGTTTATAGATGATGTGGGAGACTGTAAAGAGTGTTTCTGTGAGGTACAAAAGGTTTGTTTTATTTGAGACATACATGGGTTTCTTTAAAATTGACTTAGTCGTTTGAAGACAATTGAGGATTTTAAAACATAAACAGGGTTTCTGTGAGATAACTGGAATTCTTTGAGACAGATGGGGTTCCTATGAGTAACAGTAACTGTCACAGGAGTTTCTAACGCCATTACCAGCAACTGCTCCCACCACTTAGTTCCCCGGTAACAGAATCAGAAACCCGCAATGGATGTAACAGTATTTCTCCAAATATCCCACCCTATACAGATAGATCTCCCTGTATCAGGTAGTTTTCTACCCAAGTGGCTTGGCTCTAGGGGGATTCAGGGAACAGGATTGTATATATATTTATATTTACTATTAACCAACGTTAAATTCACCAGAAAGACAACAACACAAGTTTAGTTTCAAATATGTATTATATAATACCAGGTAAGTGTTACAGCACTTACATGGCCTGTTAACCCCGGTGTCACACCACCTCTAGGCTGAGCACCACACGTAAACTTAATCACCTGACAATTAGGGATATAGCTACCACTCACAGTTAAAACATAACCCAACCTTAGAGTAATTATTTATTATCCTCAGTCTTCTCTACATCCAATATTCAGAGGACCTATAATTTACCAGGTCATGATATTAGGATTACCACCTATAGAGATAATTAATTATTATCCTCAGTCTTCTCTACATCCAATATTCAGAGGACCTATAATTTACCAGGTCATGATATTAGGATTACCAGTTATAGATATTATAACCTTTCTGTATATATTTTGGGTAAGCGACGCCTACAGTTTACTTTAGTCGGTCTGACTTAGATTACCAGCTGTCCTCCCCCCACTAAGCAAAAAAAAAATACTTTAATGCCACAACAAAATACCTTTCAGTTACTACAGAGCAGTAAAATATAGTTACCTATGTCCACTGGACTAATAAAGTTCGCCCAGCGAACAGCGTTTCCACCGCCTCTCTATACGTGCTTGCCACCCCAAGTCCCTATACAGAACGAACTCTCAGCTTATATCCCCTATTTGGATTCTTGGCAGCTGGGTCCTATTTTTGGCAGTCCTGCCATTTATGGAAGAGTGGCAAAATAATGGCCACACTAATTCTCTAAAACTACCAACAATACAGATACCATCTACTAATAGGGGAACCTTCTTGGGTAATTACTCCATACACTGGCTTTCGATCATTAAAGTGCTACTCCAGTTGTCTCAGACCCCGGTCAAAAGTTAATGTGCAGATGGCTGTCTCCGTCACAGTAACCCAGACTGTTTCTCTGTTTCAGTGTGTGCCTTCTGGATGCTGTTTGGATCGGACAAGAAGTCGAGTTCCGGTGACGGCACTGTCATCAACGTCACCTGGTTCAACGACATCGGCCAGGTGATGTTTAGTCTGTTCAGGATGACGCTGGTCGACGAATATGATTACGCTGTACGTCTGTCACGTAGTAGTTTACTTTCTCCAATCTGTATGGTCGAATTTCTGCACTGTTAACACCAGAAATCTTTATTTCTTCATGTACAAACATTCATTATTACTAATGTTAAATACTATATATTATATATATATGTGTACGTGTGTGTGTGTTTTCTGTTGATATGTTATGTACAATGTCTAGCCTAAGACATGTCTGTAAGGTAGCGATATTAGGGTTCCAACCCTGACACTACTAAATTTGTTTATGGCGTTTAATAAACTTTTACAACAAACCCCCCTCCCCCCAAAAACCCCCACCTCAGTATAGTCTTACAGTGGCATGTAAAAATAAGATGGAATTAACTTTGTTAACATTGTAAGAAAATTGGTGAGTTCTATATTTTAACTCCAGAAGGAATTGGACATTTTGTTCACATGAATATTTCCTTGTGCATTTATTGAGATGTGGTCCATCCTGATGAAGGTATTGATTTCATACAGTGCCACCTTAAATCTGGTATTGGTACAGTGATGTTTTTGTTAACATGAATATTTCCTCTGCATCACAATATTCTCAAAGAAAAAATATTGTTTTACCATAGCCTACATGTTGTAGTTTGAGGGTTTTAAATGTCATTTTTCCCTTGGTTGTGTGTACTAATAGTTCATGGAAGTTTTTAAATGTCATTTTCCCCTTGGTTATGTGAACTGATAGTTCATGGAAGTTTTTAAATGTAATTTTCCCCTTGGTTATGTGAACTGATAGTTCATGGAAGTTTTTAAATGTCATTTTCCCCTTGGTTATGTGAACTGATAGTTCATGGAAGTTTTTAAATGTAATTTTCCCCTTGGTTATGTGAACTGATAGTTCATGGAAGTTTTTAAATGTAATTTTCCCCTTGGTTATGTGAACTGATAGTTCATGGAAGTTTTTAAATGTAATTTTCCCCTTGGTTATGTGAACTGATAGTTCATGGAAGTTTTTAAATGTAATTTTCCCCTTGGTTATGTGAACTGATAGTTCATGGAAGTTTTTAAATGTCGTTTTTCCCTTGGTTATGTGAACTGATAGTTCATGGAAGTTTTTAAATGTCATTTTCCCCTTGGTTATGTGAACTGATAGTTCATGGAAGTTTTTAAATGTCATTTTCCCCTTGGTTATGTATACTAATAGTTCATTGAGGTTTTTTTTAAATGTTGATATTTACTTTTGAATCATTACAGCCAATTAAACAGTTGATAAGACAAAGATACAATATTATTAAGGTTCAGATGTGTGTGCCTTTCTCGTTAGTGAAACAGGTACAGTGTGAGCTAATGCCTTTAATTACATGTTTAATGTTTTTATATTTTCTAGAGCATGAAGCAGGTTGATTCTGTGATGGCCGACATTTTGATTGGGACGTGGTTGGCACTGTCAGCCATTCTCTGTCTGAACCTATTCATTGCTCTGCTGTCAGACACGTTTCAGCGGTACGTCAGAATACTCAACATACATTACACTTCGTTATGTAATTACATTACTTTAGTTAAGCCATCTCTCGAGACAATATTCTTTACCCATTTTCCTTTTTTATTATAAGCATATTTATATATACTACTTACACCACAGATTTTATATTGAAATATTTGAAAAATAACTCGGAGGAAAGGAATGTTTGTTTAACGACACCCCAGCACTTGAGATATCAGCAGCTATCAGATGTCCAGCATAACAGGAAGTGGATCACTTATTCTACAACATGAGAGAAGAAACCATCCACCACCACATAACTCCTCATTGATTAGCAGGAAAGGCTCTTTTATATATATGTTTCCTCAAGTCGGGTAGATATCGTACAGTCTTTGATGTTCTATCCTGGAGCACGTGGTACTGAACTAACTGGATGTTGCCATTGAAGGGCTTTAATCCTGACTCCATCGCACCTCTTGCATGCACTCTATCACTGAAACCATTGAAAATGATTTTGTTTTCAAACATGCTTACAAAGGGTTCGTAGCAGTCTTTAAGTTCCTTGTTTTCAAACATGCTTACACAGGGTTCGTAGCAGTCTTTAAATTCCTTGTTTTCAAACATGCTTACACAGGGTTCGTAGCATTCTTTAAGTTCCTTGTTTTCAAACATGCTTACACAGGGTTCGTAGCAGTCTTTAAGTTCCTTGTTTTCAAACATGCTTACACAGGGTTCGTAGCAGTCTTTAAGTTCCTTGTTTTCAAACATGCTTACACAGGGTTCGTAGCAGTCTTTAAGTTCCTTGTTTTCAAACATGCTTACACAGGGTTCGTAGCATTCTTTAAGTTCCTTGTTTTCAAACATGCTTACACAGGGTTCGCAGCAGTCTTTAAGTTCCTTGTTTTCAAACATGCTTACAAAGGGTTCGCAGCAGTCTTTAAGTTCCTTGTTTTCAAACATGCTTACACAGGGTTCGCAGCAGTCTTTAAATTCCTTGTTTTCAAACATGCTTACACAGGGTTCGTAGCAGTCTTTAAATTCCTTGTTTTCAAACATGCTTACACAGGGTTCGCAGCAGTCTTTAAATTCCTTGTTTTCAAACATGCTTACACAGGGTTCGCAGCAGTCTTTAAATTCCTTGTTTTCAAACATGCTTACACAGGGTTCGCAGCAGTATTTAAATTCCTTGTTTTCAAACATGCTTACACAGGGTTCGCAGCAGTCTTTAAATCCCTTGTTTTCAAACATGCTTACACAGGGTTCGCAGCAGTCTTTAAATTCCTTGTTTTCAAACATGCTTACACAGGGTTCGCAGCAGTCTTTAAATTCCTTGTTTTCAAACATGCTTACACAGGGTTCGCAGCAGTCTTTAAATTCCTTGTTTTCAAACATGCTTACACAGGGTTCGCAGCAGTCTTTAAATTCCTTGTTTTCAAACATGCTTACACAGGGTTCGCAGCAGTCTTTAAATTCCTTGTTTTCAAACATGCTTACACAGGGTTCGCAGCAGTCTTTAAATTCCTTGTTTTCAAACATGCTTACACAGGGTTCGCAGCAGTCTTTAAATTCCTTGTTTTCAAACATGCTTACACAGGGTTCGTAGCAGTCTTTAAATTTCTTGAAAGTCTTTCAATTTGAAAAAAATATTTTTAGTGAAAGTATTTGAATTGTAATAAAGGTCTTTAAAAGTTTTTTAATTCTTGCAAATCATAGCCAAAGCAATGATGATATCTTTTACAGCTGCATGTATTTGATATTTTCCAATTACAAGGTTTAATCTGTCATGACGCATGTTAAAAAGCTCAATATATTGTAATGGACAACAACGTAAACAAACTGATTTGGTATTTTTATCGCATTCTGTTGTCTTTGACTGCAGTGTAAAAGTCTTTGAAAGTCTTTGAAAATGGCAGGTAAAAGTCTTTTAAAGTCTTTGAATTTGTTTGGTCTTTAAGGCTATGAACCCTGTTACAATTAATAAAATACATATATGTTATGATCCTGCTGATTGTATCTGTCTGTGTGTTTACAGTGTGTACGACAATGCACAGTCAAATGCAGTGATGCAGAAAGCCATTACAATCTTAAACATCTGGGAAGGAATGTCGAAAAAAAGACAAATGAAATTTCTCAAGTTTGTTCACACGGAGTGTAACCCGAAGCGCGACACATATGATGACGATGTGACAACCAGCGGAGAGGAGGATCTGAAGAAAGTCACCATTCAAATCAAGGTGAACATTACTCTTATATCTGTTACAGTAGTTAACATTTTATACTGTAACAGTAGTTAATGTTTTATACTGTAACAGTAGTTAATGTTTTATACTGGAACAGTAGTTAATGTTTTATACTGGAACAGTAGTTAATGTTTTATAGTGTAACAGTAACTTCTTATATGGATACTGCATCTTCATTTAGTTTATAGTAACTTCTTGTACAGTTACAGTATTGTTGCTGTGATGTGGTCCATTCTAGTTAGTGTTCTAATCACAGATTACAGTTTTTCAATTCCTTCTTAACTAATTACTGTTATAGTAAGTATTTATATTGTGACACTGTTTCATATTATTACGGTTATGTTATACACCATGTTGTGATGTGGTTCATCCATATTAAGGTATAGACTTTATATGTTGTCACATTAAATCCTATACTTTTACAATATTGTTTAATGTCGCAACTTCTTTCTTTTTACCTCTATTTATGATGTTTATCGGCTGAGTTTTTCTAATACTTACTTGTCCATATCTTCTACAGTTTTGGTTAAATTCTTCTGAAATTTAGTACAGGAATACTGTTGGACAGAATTCAGGGCAGTTACTTATAAATTTGATAATTTCATATATAGTAATGAATTGTTTTTCAATAAAATGATTGAGATATTTTTGATGAAATTATTCTGGGACAGGATACTTAGGAGCAGTTCCATAAATGGTAAAGATTAGTTTATAGTAACTTCTTGTACAGTTACAGTATTCATGGTTCAGTTAAGGTTATGCAATAGCTAGATTTGGTTTTCAACAATTAATGTAATTTCTATTTATTATCCATTTTTAGAGAAATAAGGTCCTTAAAATCTGTGACAGTATGCCTTTAAACACATTTAGGTTTTTGTTTCCAGTGGTAAGGTCAGTTTTACAAAGTGATACTACAATATCCTCTTAGAATTTGTTTTTTTTTTGGCAGTTTTGTTACAGTGCTTGGTATCTTGCCATTTCTCATGTCTTCAACACTGAATGGTGCACTGACATCTTGTTTGAAAACATCTGTATGAGTGTACCTCTGTTCAAAACCAGCCATATAATTTGAATTTGTAAACAATCGTTTAATAAATGTTTTTAAAATGAAGCAAACTAAAAATAAGTTGCCATTAGTGTCCTGTTTGTTTTTCAGCTTTCTCGGGTGAGCAACTTCATTTATTTGAAATTGTACAACAATAATTACATGTGAAGAGTTCATTTCCAAAATGTGATATATCCATTTAAGTAATTTTGAGAAAAACATGGTTTTGTTGCAACATAATTTAGCATATTGATATATATATTTATCATATAATATCTTACATTTCCAGTGCAATGAATTTTAATTATGTGATAGTTTTCAGATCACACACTTTAAAAATTTGATAACTTTGCAAATTAGATGTAAATTAATCAAAATCACTGCACTAGGTTTATTGACATTTAAGCAAACGTACTAGGGTGACACTCCATAATTGATGTATGCATTCATAGTCATCAAACAAAAACATTTCAATAGCAACTTTACATTGAAAGCTGCCCAGTGTTCAGAAAACAAAAAAACGTTAAGCACTAGTTTATTGTTATGTAAGAATATCCCAAATTACGTCATTCACGTTTGACGTCATTTCCATTCAAAAAGAAACCAGTTCAACATATTCTTACGTCATTTGAATATCACATAATGGCTGACAGGAATTAAAGTTGCATATACAGTTTACAAAAACAGTTTGTATTAAGCTTGAGATTATATGATAAAGAGATGATCACCCTCATGTGTTTCGTCAATATCATATATTAGCAATAAAAACAATGTGTTATGCTCGCCATAGGCTCGCATAATACAATTTTTATTCTTAATGTATGATAAACTCCAAAATCTAACACTTAGTGCATGTCACATTTTGGATATGACCTCTTCTTGTGTAATTGCTATTCTGTGCTATCTCAACATCAGTATTGGCCAACTCATCTGTCGACTTGATGTGATGGCGTGTCTCACAGTACTTGCAGACACTGTTAGTAACTCAGTCTAAACATGCTGTATGTATTGTGTAGCTATTAAAACACAACAGAATTGAGAGACATGTAGACACAGTGGTACGTGTGTAGGTGGTAACGTTGTACCTGCATGTCATGGCTGATCGACATATATGATAAAATTTCATCACCACATATTCTAAGACTAAAACTTCACTTGGTTTGATTGAGTTCGTTTCTTTTAACTTCATAGCACTTGTATCCTGTTAACAGTGTGCAATAAAATTAAAGTGGATTGCTTATTTACAAACCTGGTCTAAAACAGAGGTGGACTATTTATTGTAGTACATGGTGGTTTAAGATTTGACTAAATTATTGTATGATGTTTTATTATGTCTCAGGGCACAATATTTTACGAAAACCTTTGTTCTGTTCACGTGTCGGTTACGCAACTTTAAAATCACGAGAACAGCCAATCAGTTATGTGGTTAACAATTACATTCTAAAATTAAAAGTATCATATATCAGTAACAGGAATATGCCAAAAAGTAGGGGGCACACTTTTATATTTATAAAATATCTGAAAAGTGGGAGGCACATGCCACTTTCCACCCCCCCCTCCCCCTCCCGTTTCCTAAGCCAGTGAGTAATGAAAGTGAAAATCAGTTTATGTTTTTGAACCACCAATGTAGCAGAAAACCGTAGTTCAAGTGTTTTAGGATTAGGTAGGCCTAACTCATTGTTATGAGAACTATATTCATGTAACCGAGCAATCGGTTACCTAAGTAAAACTCACGTGAACCGACTTCCGGTTACGTAAAATTTTGAAATATTGTCCCCTGATGTCGGTTAGTTTATTATTTATTTGTGGTCAATTACTATTAACATGTATAAGTGTTGATAAAATTGTAGTATAATTGTTTTATGAATATAGCATAGAGTTCAAAAATAAAAACCTCAGTTCAACATTGTACAGAATACAAGCTAACTAACCTGTTGCTATTAATTTTTGTCTCACCTTTTTACTCCACAAAGGCACGATATAGGTACTAGTATTACTATCTGATAGTGGTGACAATGGCATCGACATATGAATTAAGCTCAGTGTTAAAGTTTCACATTCAGCTGAATTTCTCAAAACTATGTCTTAGATCAATGAAATTTGGTTTATAGTTGCACCTATGGGTGTTCATCACAGTGCATTGTGAACAGTTAATACTACTAATTAAATAAAAAAATTAATAAATTATTTTAACTGATATTTTTGTTAAAATATTTTTTTTTTTTTTTTTATTATTTCATTTTGAATTATTTTTAAATGCATTGTTACGGACATCTTATGGATGCAGCTCTCGGTGACACTGAACACTTAATTACGTGGAATTCTTCTTTCTAAGGGTTCCTACCACAAGATATTTTGTATCAGTACCGTAAATAAAAATCAATGAACGAAGCAGTTTGCACATTTATTTCAAAACAGATCCTGCAGTGACTGTTTAGTTATGTCTCATGTGTCTTGTCCAGTTGTATGTTCTATGTGGTGTGACTGTCATCATGAGTCTGTCTGGATTAATTTTGGCCATCCAGTGAAAAACCTAGTCACTATATCCATGTTTGTTTTGAGATTGTGCCTGATCAAAGACTGGTTCACTGCAGTAACAGGAGCGTTGGAAGCAATTAAAAGTTGGTACAGCCATGAAAGCAATGTATATGATGAGATTTATACTATGCGAGCGCCATAGGAAGAGGAAACAATTTTCATGGTCCAAAAAGTGGTATGGCCATGGTCGTACCAGCTGTATTGCTTCTGACGCCCTGAGTAAGAATATTATTGCTGGAGCACTAATAACTCTTGTAAAATATTTTAAGCCAATTTTAAAAAGTGTGGGTGTGAAATTGATTTGATCACTGAACATGCCAGGTTTTGTCTTTGGAATGATTAAGACTCCACAAACTTTATTGGTTTTTGCAGTGGTAAAGCAAATAAATGCAGTTTGGTTTAAAACAATTAATTGAAAAATAACCTTTTATTATCTCAGTTTTCACTAACAAATGAATTACTAGATTTAGACATTGGTCGACAGCCCTGAAAACATTGCCACACTCTCCATCTGTTAGATGAACTGTAATGTTCAACATTGCCACACTCTCCATCTGTTAGATAACTGTAATGTTCAACATTGCCACACTCTCCATCTGTTAGATAACTGTAATGTTCAACATTGCCACACTCTCCATCTGTTAGATGAATTGTAATGTTCAACATTGCCACACTCTCCATCTGTTAGATAACTGTAATGTTAAACATTGCCACACTCTCCATCTGTTAGATAACTGTAATGTTCAACATTGCCACACTCTCCATCTGTTAGATAACTGTAATGTTCATGTTTTTAATACTGCGTCTTAGTTTCTCAGGAAGAGTTAGATGAACTGTAATGTTCATGTTTTTAATACTGCGTCTTACTTTCTCAGGAAGAGTTAGATGAACTGTAATGTTCATGTTTTTAATACTGCGTCTTACTTTCTCAGGAAGAGTTAGATGAACTGTAATGTTCATGTTTTTAATACTACGTCTTACTTTCTCAGGAAGAGTTAGATGAACTGTAATGTTCATGTTTTTAATACTGCATCTTACTTTCTCAGGAAGAGTTAGATGAACTGCTGGAAGGCTGGAAAGCCAAGTTCGGACATGATGACCTGTCAGACATGCTTGTAAGTACACATGTTTACATCCATGGAAATCCATGTTAAATTGGATTTTAAATACACATTATTCTTTTTAAATAGTCGTTCAGTCATAATGTTATTATGTCTAGTACTTCAATTCTGCACCATTTGCTTTTAGAAGTTACAAAAGTAGTAAAAACTGCCACAGGTTATCGACATGATCATATTGATTTTACAAACATGGGGCCTATTTCACTAAACATCGTAAGTTACGTCTGCTACTAGTAGTTATACTGGCCATGCATTTACACGTGTTTGCCATCTATTTCACTAAACATCGTAAGTTACGTCTGCTACTAGTAGTTATACTGGCCCTGCATTTACACGTGTTTGCCATCTATTTCACTAAACATCGTAAGTTACGTCTGCTACTAGTAGTTATACTGGCCATGCATTTACACGTGTTTGCCATCTATTTCAAGCAAAAAATTGCAGAAGCCATTTCACAACTGCTATCAGTAAAGCATTTTACAACTGTATTTTTGAAATACACATCAAATTTCAGTTTCGTGCAAAAGATGGAGCATTTTAAAGACAAAAGAAAATGAAATATGTGTATTTCTAATTTTATCATATAATATCTTACACTTTCAGTGCAGTCAAAGTATGTGATATTTTTCAGATCACATACTTTAAGAATTTGATAACTTTGCAAATTAGATGTAAATTAGTCGAGGTCTCGGCACTAGGTTTATTGACATTTAAGCAAACGTACATGAGTGACACTCCATGGTTGACGTATGCATTCATAGTCATCAAATAAAAACATTTCAATGGCAATTTGACACTGAAAGCTGTCCAGCGTTCAGAAAACAAAAAACGTTAGGCATAACTTTATTTTGATGTAAGGACATCCAAAATGACGTCATTCAAGTTTGACGCCATTTCCATTCAAAAATACACCATGCCACATATTCTTAGGTCTCACTACACAGATGCTATATGCCATTGAAACCTATGTTAAACTGCCCAACTTCAAATCCAAATTGCTAATAGAATGGGTTCTCGTTGACACTAATGACATATACCATTTTAAAGGTTTTTTATACCTTTATTTATTTTGGCTCCAAAATTGACAACATTTCCGTCTCAGTTTTTTGCTACATGGCCCACTGTGACAGTACCGTGTGTTTTTAGGCATGGCAGAGTAACCGGATCACTCCGGGCACCTGGTCTTCTTCATACTCATGTTTGCAAAAGTAAATGCATAATATTTCAAAACCTCATGGGCAAAATGCAGCCAGAGGACCTGGCATCTGAAATAACCAGTCCCTTTAATTCTTCTGCAAGTACTAACAGTGAACATGTACACCACAACATGTGTCACAATTAGGAACTATAGTGGACCGTGATGAATGACCTTTCCACCCGGAAGTGAATCGTGTTGTGAGACCTTAAACAAAACCTGTCATATTCATAAAACACAATTTAGGTGTTTTCATATAATTTACACCATTTGGAGTAAAATGGACCCACACATGACTCACATAACACAAAAGATAATGAAGTTATGGCCCGAAAAGAGGCCATGTACAACATTGTTGTGACAGTACATTATATACTCAGATATATCATACACAAAAATATGTCTCACATTAATTGTGGCTAATGTTGCATAATAGGTGTTCTTTTTTCATGTCTAAATAAAGGTAATAGCATTCCTAGGTAAGATTCAATGAATGGAATTGTCACATGACAAGTTCTTAGTTACTGTTGCCATGGGTATCCAGGTACTGTCCATGAACAATTGGAAAATGGCAGCTCCCCCAAAAAATGCTAGAAACACTAAATTTAGCAGGAAACGACGAAAGAAAGGCACATCATTGTTCCAAAAGGGCAATTGTAAGTGGAGAAAAACATCAGAGCAGCCTCAGACAAGGGACAAGGGACAGAAGGAACAAATTCAGCCTATGAAAACAGACACACAGAGAGTTAAACGCATCGAGCTTGAGATTTTTCAGTCAGTCAGTACATCTGGAAACACACTGCCATCTAAGTTAAGACCCAAGATAAAGAAAGTCTCATGTAAGTCAGCACCTAGGCTTAATAATTTTACTGGAAATGTCATAGTAAACATTAATAACTTGCCACTGCTTGTAAACAAGTTTTGTTCTATTCACTCGGCACACTCGAATGAATGCAAAAGCCCCCATTGTGTTTTACGTTCCATCAAGTATATTGGACTATGTGTCAGTGTTTGTCTAGGATGTCAGAGCTGCAATGTGAATATCACCATGGACTTAACTGATAAACTGCCCAAACCTAAAAACAAACCAGGTCCTCCACCATCCACTCTGAATAAGGCATTGGCACTGTCGGTATTAAAGACGAAAGCTGGTCCCAGTGACGTCAGATACATCCTGTCACTACTGGACATAAAGCCTCCATCCATGACACAAGTACAGAAGGATTTGAAACTATTAAGCAATGAAACAGTCCACATAAATAATGTATCAATGAAGAAAAATCAAGAGTTCATCAACGAAGTTGCCAAGATGCTTAACCAAGTAACATCCAATTCGCGTGGCCTCATTCCCGTCGAAGCCGATTGCTCGTACAACAACAGGTGCCAGAGTGGTTACGAAGCTGGGACCCAGGCCTTCTGTCCACTGGTGGAGCAGCTGACCAAAAGAAAGCTGGTGTTAGGCTTGTCAACTGCAAATAAATTGTGTAGAAAACATCAATGCAGTCATACAAAATGTGCACGCACTTATTCAACACATTCAATGGCATCTGTAGAAAAGAAGTTAATATCAGAAAATATTACAAATGTAGAGTCTCAAAATGTTGTAAAAATCTCAAGCCTAACAACTGATGCATGTGCACAATTAGGAAATATAATGCAAACTTCAAATCCTATCCACTGTTCCTCTCATTCCAATATGTTCCCTCTTAAGTATGTGTGTTTTGTGCACCGAATGCGAAGAGTTTTTATAAATACAAAAGTTGCAGCACTGAAGCTTAAATACAAGCCTATAGGTTTAACAAAAGATGCTTTTGCAAATAAACTGGCAGTGGGAATGCGGTGTCGACTGACTAGAGAACTATCCCAATTACATAAACAATGTCATGGGGTCAAAGCATTTGTTTCTAAGGGTGCGTCAATAAGAGACAACATTGTGAACTGTTTCTGTGGAGAACACACACATTGTAAAACAGCATCATTAGTGTGCAATGCAAAAAGCAGTAAATACTTCAAGCCAGTATTCCTACCAAATGGACAATATCTGCAGTTAAATAATACAGATAGACATAGCTTAATGCACACACTAAAAAAACCTGTATCAAATATAATGCTTTCTCAGTTAGTATGTTTGTATAATACCAACAAATCTGAAAGTTTACATCACACTGTTTACATATGCTCCCAAAATGAGCTTATACAGTTGTAATTTCCATGGGCTATGTCATTCTGCAGTCCACACCAATACCCATGGCAGAGGGAATTCTACACTTATCATTGCAAAAAAGATAGGTATAAAATATTCCAATTATGGTCCAATGTGCGACTATATGAAAAAAACTTATGAGAAATTTCAATATGACTACAAGAGGCAACACACACATAGATATAAGTGTGACAGGTATTTTTCTCTGCTGAACAGGTGTCACAGAAAACTTTACATGCACTCTTCATACAGTAGTGGAAGTAAACACATAAATAGGCAACACAATTATGCCATTAACTTGAATCATTGGCAACAGCAACAGCAACAGCAACACCAGCATTAGCATTAGCAAACTGAATTATGAACACACAGCAACTGTAACATTAATAAAACTCTTTAACAGTAAACTGTAACAGACAATGAAACATAATTCACATGGGGTAAATAAAACCCCAAAACACAACTGGAAATACAAAATGTACCTTGAAGTTGGAAAAACACAGTTCTTATACACAGAATGCCCAAAACATTTATTGGCATAGACACAACTCTGCCTCTGCATGTTTATGCAAGCAGGTTCATAAGAAAGATGATCAAAATTTAAGCACAATTTATTGTGACATAAATGACTAACATGTATTTTTGGATCAAGTTTGTGCACGCCACTTTTCATAAAAAAAACAGAAGCCTGTGTGCTCGAACTCGGACCCTCTGTGTCCGAAAAGTGGCTTGCACAATGGGATAACCATCTTTTTCAGTCGCATTCACCACTTATGTCAATTTTTGGGTCAATTATTTCTTGAAAGTATTGAATTTCAGTTTCTGTTAATAAATCATTGAACACTTTAGACATTCTGTAATATCCTGATTTAAAAAAAAAAGGAGAAAAAATAAATTTGTTTACTAAAAAGCACACCTGTATTTGTTTTATGTTATTAGATTAATGTTAAAAAAAGTGTATGTCAAAGGATGATTCATGTGAGGGAGTGGTAGTGTGAGGGTGAGGGTGAGGGTGAGGGTGAGGGTGAGGGTGAGGGTGAGGGTGAGGGTGAGGGTGAGGGTGGGGTGAGGGTGAGGGTGAGGGTGGGGTGAGGGTGAGGGTGAGGGTGAGGGTGAGACCATGACAGTGCTCACACTGAGGTGGAGGATTTTGTTTCACAATAATGTGTCAAATACATGTATGTGTATGTATGACCCTTTCCTGTATCGCCAGAACACTAGCTCTCTCAGGGCGACAGTAAATCATGGCAGTAGTCACAACTTCTGTCTTGTACAGAGATACATTTTTTGTGTGATAAGGGTTTTGTTTACATTTTGTTTCAAGCAAGGGGGAATAACACAAAAATAAGTGAAGATTCACTAATATTATGATATTGTGTAAATTAAATGGGTGAAACTGTCAAATATTGTAAAATATAGGTTTATTTACATTAACACAATATATTACATATTATAATGTCATTAAAACTTAACATTATATATTATTACAACTATACTGGTATTTGTTTAATGACATACATGTGCTGCTCATGTAAACACTGACAACAACACATGAATATTTACACAGACATCATCACAGGTCTACATGTGCTCATCGTCACATGTACACTTGTTACCTAAACATTAACCTATCAACCCTTAATACAATAGGTAAAAACACAAAATATACCATAGATACACACTTAAAATTGTATTCAGAAACCCCTACAACCACAATTTCCCTCACAAACAAAAAAAACCCCACTCACTTTCGTTTCAAACGGCACAAGTGTAAATAGTGCAGGTTACACAGATGCTATATGCCATTGAAACCTATGTTAAACTGCCCAACTTCAAATCCAAATTGCTAATAGAATGGGTTCTCGTTGACACTAATGACATATACCATTTTAAAGGTTTTTTATACCTTTATTTATTTTGGCTCCAAAATTGACAACATTTCCATCTCAGTTTTTTGCTACATGGCCCACTGTGACAGTACTGTGTGTTTTTAGGCATGGCAGAGTAACCGGATCACTCCGGGCACCTGGTCTTCTTCATACTCATGTGTGCAAAAGTAAATGCATAATATTTCAAAACCTCGTGGGCAAAATGCAGCCAGAGGACCTGGCATCTAAATAACCAGTCCCTTTAATTCTTCTGCAAGTACTAACACTGAACATGTACACCACAACATGTGTCACAATTAGGAACTATAGTGGACCGTGATGAATGACCTTTCCCCCGGAAGTGAACTGTGTAGTGAGACCTTACGTCATTTGAATATGTAGTAATGGCGGACTGGAATTAAAGTTGCGTGTACAGTTTACAAAAACACGTATTAAGCTTGAGCTTATATGATAAAGAGATTATTACCCTCGTGTATTTCGGTATCATCAATATCATATATTAGCAATAAAAACAATGTGTTATGCTCGCCAGAGGCTCGCATAATACAATTTTTATTCCTAATATATGATATTGACGATACCGAAAAACACTCTGGTAATAACCTCTATATATTCGTTGTACTATAATAGTAATAAGAATTGTGGTTTAGTCGTAGATTTACGTGTAAATTTAGGCTTACAGTGTGAAATTGGGCCCAGCATTTATAATTTCTTTCACATACCTCGTAATTAAAATAAGTACGGCTGGAGCAATATTCATTGAATTACAGTTAGTCAACAGAACAATACCGTAATTATATCTAAAGTTTTTTCTCTGCTCAAGTTAAGAGTTTAAGGTATATTGATTCAAAATTATAAAGAGTGTCAAATCCTTTCAGATATCCAGTATGTCTTATTCTTTTTGTGCAGTTTGTTATGTTATGTATGAACTCTGTTTTAGAATGACGCTGGTGATGGTGGAGGAGGAGGAAATGGAGGAGGAGGTGGCAGTGGTGGTGGAGGTGCGGGGAAGGTGAACCGTGGTGCGGTGGTGACGGTAGAGCGGTTTGAGAAGGAGATTGGCGTCCTGCACAGCGGTATCATGAAGCTCCAGGCTGACCAGGTCCGGCGGGACAGCGCGATGGACAGTCTGAAGCGAGACACCAACACCATCAAGAGTCTACTCCACGAACTGCTGGGACACACAGGCGCAGAAAACGGTTTGTTTTGCTTTACAACGGCTTCGACCATCAGTAACCTTCTGTTCAAGGGACCAAACTAACATCCATGATGTATCACAAAAAACAATTGCCAGAGTTTAATGTTTTTTGGTAGTTACATTTTAGAACTTGATTTAAATTTTTGCCAGCCTGTTACCATGAGAGCAAAATGTAGCAGGATTTATTTTACCCACCCCCACCCCCCCGTCCCAACCAGTGTTCCATTACTGGTACATCAAAGGCTGTGGTGTGTACTGTCCCTCCTATGCTAGTGAATAAAAAATATCTATTGCTGTATATTTGGTAGGAGTTACCAACACGTATGTGAAGCAAGTTTCATCTTTCTTTCAACAAAGAGTCAAAATAACAACTGTTTCTTAAAATATACCAAGGTGTTGGTGTTAACAGACATTCGCTTTCCCTCCACTGCTTTTATTGTTGTTGTTGAGATTTACAGTTCTTTGTCTTCTCCTTCTAGATGATGGAGGATATGAAGAAACTAAACCCCGACGAGAAGTGGAACATCACTCCACAAATGTACAGGAGTACGTCTTGTAATATTTAAAATTCATATTCTCAAAGTAAATGTTAATGTAAATCTGCATTTCACTTGAGAACTTTCATTTCACATAATGTGAGTTATCTCATTCTATTATCTATTTTACGTCAAAGATTTTTCTCTGCAAACAAGAATTTTGCTTATTACATTTTATACTCTATGGATCAATGATCTGGAGTACATTATTCTTATTGTTCACATTCCACTGTGGGAGAAGCGATGGGTTTGGTTGCTCACTATGATCCCATGTTGTTTTCAAATGAGTCGTAGTAAGATGTTCACTGTAAATAATATTGGTGTTATGTTAGTAAGCCGAGGTTACCAGTGAGTTTATATAGTGTAGTATTTCCTTGTAGCCGAGGTTACCAGTGAGTTTATATGGTGTAGTGTTTCCTTGTAGCCGAGGTTACCAGTGAGTTTATATGGTGTAGTGTTTCCTTGTAGCCGAGGTTACCAGTGAGTTTATATAGTGTAGTGTTTCCTTGTAGCCGAGGTTACCAGTGAGTTTATATGGTGTAGTGTTTCCTTGTAGCCGAGGTTACCAGTGAGTTTATATAGTGTAGTATTTCCTTGTAGCCGAGGTTACCAGTGAGTTTATATGGTGTAGTGTTTCTGTGTAGCCGAGGTTACCAGTGAGTTTATATGGTGTAGTGTTTCCGTGTAGCCGAGGTTACCAGTGAGTTTATATGGTGTAGTGTTTCCTTGTAGCCGAGGTTACCAGTGAGTTTATAGTGTAGTGTTTCCGTGTAGCCGAGGTTACCAGTGAGTTTATATAGCCGAGGTTACCAGTGAGTTTATATGGTGTAGTGTTTCCTTGTAGCCGAGGTTACCAGTGAGTTTATATAGCCGAGGTTACCAGTGAGTTTATATAGTGTAGTGTTTCCGTGTAGCCGAGGTTACCAGTGAGTTTATATGGTGTAGTGTTTCCGTGTAGCCGAGGTTACCAGTGAGTTTATATGGTGTAGTGTTTCCGTGTAGCCGAGGTTACCAGTGAGTTTATATGGTGTAGTGTTTCCTTGTAGCCGAGGTTACCAGTGAGTTTATATAGTGTAGTGTTTCCGTGTAGCCGAGGTTACCAGTGAGTTTATATGGTGTAGTGTTTCCTTGTAGCCGAGGTTACCAGTGAGTTTATATAGTGTAGTGTTTCCGTGTAGCCGAGGTTACCAGTGAGTTTATATGGTGTAGTGTTTCCTTGTAGCCGAGGTTACCAGTGAGTTTATATAGTGTAGTGTTTCCGTGTAGCCGAGGTTACCAGTGAGTTTATATGGTGTAGTGTTTCCTTGTAGCCGAGGTTACCAGTGAGTTTATATAGTGTAGTGTTTCCGTGTAGCCGAGGTTACCAGTGAGTTTATATAGTGTAGTGTTTCTGTGTAGCCGAGGTTACCAGTGAGTTTATATGGTGTAGTGTTTCCTTGTAGCCGAGGTTACCAGTGAGTTTATATAGCCGAGGTTACCAGTGAGTTTATATAGTGTAGTGTTTCCTGGTAGCCGAGGTTACCAGTGAGTTTATATGGTGTAGTGTTTCCTTGTAGCCGAGGTTACCAGTGAGTTTATATAGCTGAGGTTACCAGTGAGTTTATATAGTGTAGTGTTTCCTTGTAGCCGATCTGAAGGAAAGGTAAGAAGACTGAGACATAGGAAACATTCCAAGAGTCAGTCCCAGGCCGCGGTTGACGAACATTTCCGAGACCAGCTACACGAACCAACTGGATGTGAGCATTTTGTTTCACTTTAATTTAATATTCATGCTTGTATCCAACTAAGGTTCAAACATGCTGTCCTTGACACACACCTCAACTATTTGGGCTGTCTGTCCAGGACAGTGGGTTAATAATTAGTGTTGATGGTTTGGCAGCCTTAAACCACACTGGGTGGTAGCTGGTATCAGGATGTGAACCCAGTACTTTCCATTCTTAAGTTTGATAGTTTAACCACCTTACTACTGAGTCAGTTTGTTATTTTAATCAAGACTACTTCCTTTTTTATATTGCTATTAATTTATATTAATGGTATATATTATAAAGAAAAGAAAGATGTGTTAAGATAAAAGAAGAAAATCTGAGATGTGAGTTGGTTAATGCCAATTGTTTGACATGTGATATGTCACATACTGAGATCTGGTTGTCTGTGACAAACAGTGGTTAATGCCGATTGTTTGACATGATATGTCACATACTGAGATCTGGTTGTCTGTCACAAACAGTAGTTAATGCTGATTGTTTGACATGTGATATATCACATACTGAGATCTAGTTGTCTGTGACAAACGTTAGTTATCTAACGATATCCTTGTTTTTCAGATACTCCTCGGATTGAGATATCCACTGTCCACCTCCCCGTCCAGAGTGGTGCTCAGGTAGAATATCCTTTCTCATCACTTACAAACATACACACACACAACCACACACTACTTAGACCAGCAGTTATTAAATGTAATAATTGGTATATTGTAACAGTACTAAACCTTCACAGTGTGTTAAGGATAACATATTTGTTTTAACCATGGAAGATAGATTGGAGTCCAGGTACCACCTAGTCTGAAGGGTTGGTCAGCGATATTGTGATAACTGTTACAGAAGTTGGTCAGTTATGGTCTGGGGAAAGGACCATCTGGAATTGGTACAACCAATATCCATATCAGGCTCAGAGGAACAGTGGCAGGTGTCCATTAATGATGGAATATTCAATCTACATGTTCCACCAAACACATGTGCTCTGTGCCTTGCTTTTATCCTCATGCATGCAACAATGCATGTCCATATAATTTGAGCGAATAGAATGGCCTGCTCAGTCTCCAGACCTCAATCCAATTGAACATGTGTCATTTCACACCACCAGGTCCAACCACAAACATTGCTGGACCAAGGAGTTGCATCTTGGAGGGATGGACCACTACATTTAAGACAGACCATGACCATAAGCCAAACTATGCCAGTTACTTTGGCAAGGGGATCTCACACACAGTACTGACATTGATGTGCACCAGTCAGAGACATTCTATTGTTATGCTTATTTATACTTCATGTGTAATCGACAAAAATAAATTTGTTGACAGGTGCACTGATCTTGTACCTTTGTAATAGATTTTCCACACTCTAAATGGACTTTTTTTCTTCAGGATATTAACACATGGAATAAGGAGAATCACCATTCTGTGGTTTGGCTTATTCCATTAGTAGCCAAATGAAAGCATATTTTCAATAATAAATTGCATATTTTCTACTAAAATATTGCATATTTTCTACTAAGATATTGCCACTTTATTCTAATGTCATTATTTTGATGTTGTTTTTCTAGCACCCAGATCACGGAGACTCGGCAGAATGTTAGCAAGCTGATAAATATTCTTCCTACTGCTCGCTGGTCTGTGAAATACACGGAGCAAATCAGAGGGAGCTACAGTATCAACAAATAATCAAACGTTTGAAATTATATGCAAGTCATTTCCGTCTTTCAAGACATACATGTATGTGTATGCATCAAGAAAATGGACTTCTCTTAATATGCACACAGAATGAACATCACACTGCTCGAAATAGAAAGTAAAATACAGTCTGCTATTATTCTTTTTAAATAACAGGTTTAAAAAAATGTCCTAACAAAAATCAGCCTGCTGGTAATAAGACAGCATGAGGCGAGGGTACGGACAATGTGTGAAACAGTAGGACCGCCAACATCTATTGTGCAGCATTATAGAATTAAATGTAAAAAAAATTTGAGTTAAATAGCAGATGAGATAATTGTACATACATCTCTGTTGAAAACATTACCAGCAATTTTTTATATTTTAGCAATGAATTTCCCTTTCTTGGTCTAAAAATAGACTGCTTTTCAGATTTTGTATGCTCCTATTTCGAGCCCAGGATCAGTATGGAACACGAAACTGAAATTTCATGTGCATTTCAAAAATACAGTTGTAAAATACTTTACTGATAGCAGTTGTAAAATGCTTTACTGATAGCAGTTGTGAAATGGCTTATTGATAGCAGTTGTGAAATGCCTTATTGATAGCAGTTATGAAATGGCTTATTGATAGCAGTTGTGAAATGCCTTATTGATAACCATTCTTTAATGTATGTCTGTGAACGTATAATTCTAATAAGTTTAGATATTCCCATATCATTTACTGGTTTAAAAGAAAAATATAAATACATTTTTGACATGAAAATGGAAACATGTATTAAGTAAATTTCTCTTAAAGAATTAAAAATGGTCAAACTATCAAATGACATTTTGCCAATTTTGCACTAAGTGGTGTTTACTTACTCAGGTGTCAAATGCTACAGTGACAGTAATACCTTTTAGAATGGTGATACACCTTGATGTAGAAATGATGGTACTGTTATTAAACATATAGTATACAGTTAGTATACAGTCGGGTTGCACCACTGTACCAGTGTATATAGTTTCATGTTGCATATAATTTCAATTTATTTATATTACCACATATTTCCATCTTATATATTTGCACATAGTCATTCATGTTGTGACAGTATTGTGCCAAAGTGTTTGTACTCTTATAATGCCAAATATACACTGGGGGACTTTTGTAATCTTCCTGTACTTGTTATCTTCCTGTACTTGTAATCTTCCTGTACTTGTTATGTATCAGTTTTAGTGGTCGGTAAATACAGTAAAACTCTATGGTGTCCATACCTCGTTGTTTGGTTATATTTCAAAGCACAATGACTCAGGGCATGTATGTGTTCAATAGTTTAATTTCAGTGTGTTTTTAACACATGTATGGTGTGCACAATGTGCTATCCAGATCCTGCAGTGTATGCTTGGCTTAAGAAAACAAAATGTACACAATATCATATTTATTTGTATATTTATATTATTTGTTTGAAGAAAAGCTATGTATCTGTACTGTGAACCATTTAAAATGTGGTGAAATGTATGTAATTCCAGAGATATTTAACCACAGACTTATTTACATACCGGTAAATTATATATACTTTCCAGCTGCAGTGCTGCAGAATCTTTGCCTTTATCAAATGCTGTGATACTTTTTTAAACCACTTTACCAAGATAGTTTTTATACTCCGAGTTATGTGACTATTATTTTTGTATTCCTTTTTCATTTGTCTATCTTATTATATATTCATCCCATTTTAAAACATTTATTTGAATGTGTATTTCATTTGCATTATGTCAGATTTATCCAAGAGGATCATGACTCACCCCCCAATAAACATTGGTTGTCAGTCTAACCTTCCCCCCTCTCCCCCCACTGACATTCCTGTAAATGAGCCTGGTTTTGTTGGTTTTGTCATTTCAGTCATGAGAATAATTCTTCGTAAAAATGTAAAATGAAAGTTATATCACATATTTAATAACCACAAAAATGTTTGCGTATATGGTAGTTTATTCTCTTGATCCAACAGTCTGTGATATATTCCACTATTCATGTAAGTAAACTTGGGTATTGTGTTTCTCCAGTATAATGTTTAAGAAGAAAATCATGTGGTAGTCCTATAAGAAGTAGATCACAGTTGGAGGAAGTGTACATCATGATGAAATTAGCTATTTTCTGTTTGTACATTCAACCCAAACCCAGGCGAGATCCTCATTTCTGTCATTCCACTGAAACTACCTTCCTTAAAGAATACATAAATATCACTTGAAACATTTCTGTCATTCCACTGAAACTACCTTCCTTAAAGAATACATAAATATCATTGGAAACATTTGGGTGGCAACTCATTCTATAGATGAAAAGACAGTACACTGTAGGGGCCTACTGAAAATGAGGTATTTTAAAATTGACTAATGTTGATTACTTCAAGTTCACTTAGTTGTTTTGATTCAATAAATAGCAGTTTTTAAATTTATATTTTGTTTCTTCATAAACCCTGTATTTTAAAGAAGTGCTCAATATTTATTTTTAAATGTTTTATAATTACTCTTTCCTTTGTGTGATTGTTATATTTTGTTTTGGACTGATGTCTCTTTAAGAGGAACTATTTTTTATATTTTGTTTTGGACTGATGTCTCTTTAAGAGGAACTATTTTTAATATTTGTACCATGCATAAAATCATATTTTTTATAATTATAATTTAGAATTGTGTTGTATTTCTATAATAAAAAATATTTTGAAACTACTTTTTACAATTTAATGAAGTATGGAATATTTGAGCTGGTTAATATAAAGTTTTAATTTAAATTATTACTATTCTACAGAAAATTCTCACTGTATTTGTTTACATAAACTTGAAATGCCACATTTTCATAATCTGTAGCTTTTACAAGATAGCAAAGTAATATGTTTGAAAGCAGTGTAACATAATTTAATAATTTGTAATCTAAAAGTGACCTTGTAAAACAGAATTCTGGTGTCCATCTATGAACCATTTTTATTATAGTATTTACTCATTTTAAAAAATTATTTTATCTTGAGAATATTTTGTTTCTGAAAGCACTGTGATACATAAACAGTGGTAACTGCTATGTGTATGGCTGATAAATATTTTCAGACAGCAGATGATTTTAATTTTTTAAAACTGTTAAAAGAGACACAGGAGGTAAAGAGAATAACCAGGGTGGTACAGAGAATAACAGCTAAAACATTATTTTTGTTACTGAGTGCAGACCAAATTCTGGTACAAAGTAGGCTACATAAATACATGTTATGTTAAATATTTTATACAAGCAAAGTAGGATTAAAAATTATTTAAAATTCTTACTGTTGTTTGTCGTTTGATATTAAGATATTTATATTTAACATACATTATTTAGAGATTCCATCTGCAGTTTTTATCAATGTTGTTTTCATTTTCTGGTTAATAGTGTCCTTATTTAAAAAAAAAAAAAATGTTTCAAAATATGTCTTGAAAGGGTGTACATATTTACCTTGAAAATGCAAACCAACAATACTAATCCACAGTTCAAGAAAGTGTCGGACAATTTCAAATGCAATGCATAAATTGTCATTAAATTAAAATGTACTGGAGATGATGTTTCTGTTGTGATCAAACCCAACAAATAAAACTTCATCTGAACCTCCAGGTTTTATGCCACACATCAAACTGATCCTGTCCTTTGATGAAAGGCTCTGTACTTTTCAGACCCAGCAAAACTTTCCAGATTTTTGTTGTTTTAAATCGAAGGTCTAATGTTTGACGTCAGTTTGATAGATTACACAGCTACATGAACTTGATACATTACACAGCTACATGAACTTGATACATTACACAGCTACATGAACTTGATACATTACACAGCTACATGAACTTGATACATTACACAGCTACATGAACTTGATACATTACACAGCTACATGAACTTGATACATTACACAGCTACATGAACTTGATACATTACACAGCTACATGAACTTGATACATTACTCACCACAACACAGATTGTCTTCTACTAATGTGTTCAAGTAAAACAAGTTAGAAGGCGTTTTATTCACCCAATCTAATTAAAATTAGCTCCACTATTACATGTGGATCTAACAGCAGCCAGTTGGAGCTCATGTCCACCAATGAAAACCTTACTTGCAGAATCATGCCAGTGATTTGAAAATAATTTGAAAACATTCCGAATTATCCCGAGTGTATACGATAAGTTTCATGTGAATTACGAATGCCTTATTTAGACGTAGTCTCCAATGTCCAGGTAACATTTCGTCTGTAAATAATAATTTAAATATTGACCAATCACACTTCGCCTTTTATAACGTTATTTGGGAGCATACAAATTCTAAAAATATCGGGCGAGTCTATTTTAGTGGCCTATTTTAGTGGCCGCAGTACAGCGAACCATACCAATACGTACGGGGTGGGTTATCAGTCTTCAATTTTACATTACAAATTATTTATTTTATAAAATAAAACGTTTTAAGGCATTCGTAATTCACACGAAACATCGTATACCCTCAGGATAATTCGGAATGTTTTCAAATTATTTTTAAATCACTGGCAGGATTCTGCAAGTAAGGTTTTGATTGGTGGACATAGAGCTCCCAAATGGCTGCTGTTAGATCCACATGTAATAGTGGAGCTAATTTCAATTAGATTGTTTATTCACCAAGCAAGAAAACACCAATTCTCAACAAGGTTTCATACCTTTTATATAGGATATGGGATTGCAGATGTTTTATTATCGAGTGTGGGCATTGTAGATTTATAAATGACTAAAAATACTTGTGCACTGCTGATGATGAAAGGTTGTCAATAAGACTAGCCTGTAACAATTCCTTAGTTTGATTGGAACTTGAAAACTTCCTATTTCTGTTTTTTGATAAAAGCCTCACAAACAAAACTTACTCTTCAAGACCCTCCAGAGTTGTCCAGGTTTTCTTCAAGGTGAATGACATGTATTGTACTCCAAATCATGAAGCATGAAGCATTCACAAAATTCAGTATGGCATATTGTTTATTCCAAAATTAGTCTGTGTTCACATAACAAAATTAATTCAGAATATATTATTCAAGTAACATCGGACAGATATTTTTTGTACTATAACCACATTCTTTAAATAATTACATAATCGTTTTATATAAATTTTCTATTAAACTATACACACACACACACACTATAAACTTGTTTACATTTCATCATGCTATTAATACAACTTTAAAAATAAAATATTTACTGGGGCCACGGAAAGGGGTATATGGGCTATCCACCATTTTCCCCTATTATTGTTCTTGGAAGGCTAAAAATGCAATATTTGAAGACATCAAATTCAAAATTATCTTGAGGGATCAAGTCCTCACCCCCACATAAACAGGTTTATGTCCTGTGACAGTGCCCCCCACTTTCAAATGCACTCTGCAGGCCTTGATTAACAATGCATTCATATTGTAGCAGTATAAGATTTTGTGCCAGTCTATTAAGATTCCATTGTGAGCTTCCACGTGCATTTTAAAAAAGAGAGATCTGCATTCTTGAACACCACCGTAGGTGGGCCCATTGGGCTATTTCTCACTCCAGCCAGTGCACCACAACTGGTGTAACAATGGCCGTGGTATGCGTTATCCTGTTTGTGGGATGGTGCATATAAAAGATCCCTTGCTGCTAATTAAACAGAGTAGCCCATGAAGTGGCGACAGCAGGTTTCCTCTCTCAATATACATGTATGTGTGGTCCTTAACCATATGTCTGACGCCATATAACCATAAATAAAATGTGTTAAGTGTGTCGTTAAATAAAACATTTCCTATTCTTGAACACCATTAACACAAAGTTAATACAAGAACCTGTTTGACAAATTATTTTCTCTTCACTGAAACTACTTCCAATTATATGAATATATACCGGTATGTGGAACTTGCGAAATTTGTTGTGAATTCGAACAGACTCAACTGAATGAAACTCATGAGTTATGATATTCCTGAAAGAGCATGGGATTAGGTTGATATTGATATACTTTCCTATCATGGCAAAGACTACCTGATAACTGTCTACTACAAGTCATACGTTTGGAAAATTGATTGTTTGTATAATACAAAGCTAAAACTGTCATTACAAAATTGAAAGCTCACTTCGCAAGATATGGAATGCCAGATTACTTAGTACCGGTAAGTGACAATGGTCCACAATTCTCATCAGATGAATTTCACAAATTCACGAACAAATGGGAAACCACACACGCATGCACGCGCACACGCGCGCACACACACACGCACACCTCTCGTACAACAGCAAAGCTGAGCAGATATATTTTATCTGCACTTCCTCTAAGACACTGCCTTTGGTGTACCAGTCACAGGGCACTGGTTGTCACAGAAATAACCACGGAGAGCCCTTCATTCTTTGACCCACTGCGTCTCTGTTGAGCTTTCTCCCACCGAGCCTCATCTCAGCCCTTCACACCGTTTAGATTACTAAACCATGGCATATTCCCGGCCATAATAGATTTCTTAATGAAAGTAGTGCACAAGACTGGAGCCAGCAAGCTGTTATGAGTCATAAGTTTGGTGTGTCTCATTCAGTAGCAATCTTGTCGAATCTTCTGTCTCATTCAGTAGCAGTCTTGTCGAATCGTCTGTCTCATTCAGTAGCAGTCTTGTCGAATCTTCTGTCTCATTCAGTAGCAGTCTTGTCGAATCTTGTTTGTCTCATTCAGTAGCAGTTTGTCGAATCTTCTGTCTCATTCAGTAGCAGTCTTGTCGAATCTGGGCAACACAGGAAGAATGAGATTTCCAAACGAAGAGTCTTGAGTGATGTAATATCCCACTGAGTTGGCGTGTGCGTGCTGAAAATATCCAAACAAAAATATTATTTAAATATTGTTAAAATAATAATTGGAATTAAAATAATTATTAAACATTCTTTAACTCCAAAGTTGCTTTTAAATGTCTAACATTGTGTGATAAAGTATTCATGTAAATTTAAGTAAAATTGTATTGCCATCCTAAACAGGTAAAAACATAAATGTATTTTATATTAGATCAAGAACGTGCTATTCTTGTCTGTCAAAGATGAAACCAAGAATGCATTTTCAACATTGAAATGGAGAAACCTCTTATATCGAAATACACGAGCACAAACTGAAAATGATGATCAACAGAGGGCAAGTTGTCGAATATGGCCCTTAAAAAGAGGAGTATTAAAATTGGTAAGTATTGAAGACTAAAAACTGCTGCATCTTTGAATGCAAAAACTGAAAAAGGCTAAGACTTGTTGCCATAAAGATGCAAGAAAGAAAAATGTGATTAATAAAAAGCTAAAACTACTGATTTTGCTGTATATATTTTTAATCTGATTAATAAAAAGCTAAAACTACTGATTTTGCTGTATATATTTTTAATCTGATTAATAAAAAGCTAAAACTACTGATTTTGCTGTATATATTTTTAATTGGCATGAGGAGAAGAGAAAAACAAAAAACACTACTTCCATACAAACCACTATGCTTTTGAGTACATTTTTTTTTTATATGTACATTTTCATTAAACAGTCTACTCTCTGCATTTATTTTTTGTTCACTGGCATTCAGTAATGTGTAATTGAATCACTTATTTTAAATAGAATAATTATCTATTTACCTGAAGTGCTGCCCTCTGCTGGGGAGTCATATGCTGCTGATCAGTGAATAACTATAAAACAAAACCCAACAATAATTTAAAACTATTATGCATATTTACAAAAGATAAACAATATTTACAAAAGATAAACAAAACAATCATTAAAATATCAAAAAAGTTAAAGTAAAAAGAGTCATTAATGAATGAAAAGAATATATTCCAAATTAATACAAGTAGTTCTTTAGCCAATACATGAACATTCCACATGAATGATTTTTAAAAGCAAGACCGAGAAACATTTTAAAATATTCTTCAACAACTCCATAGTAATCTTTGAACTTTATTACATGGAGGAGACGGGAGGTATGGTTATCTGCTGTAATTCCTTGTGGCTGGTGGGTCAACAATTACCCCCACATTTGTAGAGCAAGCCTTTCTTGAAATTGAGAGGCTTTAAACTTTGCTCACTGACAAATATGTAGAGTAAAATCAATGTTAAACATCCACCAAAGAGGGTAATTGTGGCCTTTTAAGACATGGCTGCTTAATACCAATCAGTTTATACTATATTAGATGATTTGGAAGAATAAAAATATGCCTGCTCTTAACCCTGGTGTCCACAGGAGCAGATTTCACTGGACTTACAATTGATGCTGGAGGGGGCTGTACTGGTGCTGGAGGAAGCTGGCTGAAACGGAAATTAACACAATCTTTAGTAATGGACAGCATCATTCCAACACAACAGTTTATTTTAACCATTCACCAACATGTATACCTATTTTAATTATCTCATTATCTGCTAACCTTTCAGAGGCTACCCAAATCAAGCACCCATCTAACAGCCCATTATAAACTTTCACCCAATAGCAGGTTAACCTGTCTTAAAGTGTTATTCCTACTTTTTGCTTTCACATAAGCACCACAAAACAAGGATGAGAGTTTAATTTTGGGTGTTCTACAAAGGGGAAGGTGGTCATCTCTGACACCCCTATGTTTACACATTCACCTGTGTTGACAAGTGAACGAAGATAAATCCTGCTGACCTGACGGGTGGGGTGGGAACACTTGGAGTGTTGGCCGTGCTCCCTGCGCTTGAGCCGGCTGCGGCCGCTCCACCGTGAGACTGGAGACGAAGTCGCTTCTTCTGCTCCTCCAGCTGTTCAAGAAGCTTGCGGTTCTTTATCTCTGAAACAAATCATCAAAATTAACCTTTAGACAATCAATTTCCCCCCCACCCTACCCCCACAATGATTAGTTCCTGTTTCAGCTATGGCTCTACAACTTAATTACAGGCCTGTGTGACTCAAAAAAAGGTTAATAGACAGAGGAGACAGCAAATATAACAATTAACTAGCTTCACAGATATTATCATTAGTCCAAGATTGTTTCCTTAAATTTCATCAACATTTTCCATTTCATGCACTCTCAATGCAAAATTATAATTATTATGACTCGTCTGAAGGGTTAGGAGGTTTTGACCATGAGATGTCCAGAAATGTGTTTTCCCTTTTGGGGTGAATTGGAAGGAGCCTGACATTTCTCAATTTCTTCTTCTTTCGTGCTCTCGATCCAGTGTCATTGTAATGGTTTTTCTCACAATCAAAGTGTGGAAACAGTCTAATGGTAATTAAAAGTAGGAGAGAACTTTATCGTAGTTGTTAACATGTGGTTCAGAAACCCGACAGCTCCCTCTTTCAATAATGTTCCAGTTAAATATGTATTTGCAGACGGGTTTCTTCCCGTAGTGTGTATATTAGTGATTAATATTGGATTTTTTTTGTATCAGGGAGCTCGAAAATTATCAATATAAAGGTATTTAGTGTCAAACATAGGACTGTTGTTGTATTAGAGCTGGAATCTTTGACTACCATTTGGTAGGCAGCAATTGTGCAAAATTTATATATACTGAACCGCAAAAGAAACCAAAAACCAACTTGAACCGCGTTCCTGGCATTCGTAATTTGCACGCATCAGGTATGACCCGATTGTCAGCAGCGCAGAGAGAACAAGCTATCGGCCGATTGCAAGCCGGGCAGCGTGCCCTGGTTGTTGCTAACGCTTACAATGTCCATGTCAGCACCATCCATCGTCTACAGCAGCGGTACATCAACACCAACAGCACTGCAGACAGTCACCGCAGCGGGCGCCCCCGGGTGACCACGCCCAGGCAGGACCGCTTCATCAACCGGCAACACCTCCATGATCGCTTCAGAACGGCCAGCATGACAGCTCGCGCGACCATTGGCACTGATCGACTGGCCGCCAACAACCTGTTTTGCCGACGTCCCGCTCGAGGACCTGTCCTCACCGCCCGCCACCGTCAGACACGACTACAGTGGGCTACACAGCACCAACATTGGTGGCATCAACAATGGAGGTTGATAGTCTTCTCTGACGACAGCCGGTACTGCGTTTCCAACTCGGATGGCAGAGTGAGGGTGTGGCGTAGGAGGGGTGAACGCTACAGAGACGCATGTGTCCTGGAGAGAGACCCGTGGGGTGGCCAAAGCATCATGGTTTGGGGTGCTATAGGCCTGAATCAGAGAATTGGGCCCCATTTGTTCCAAAATGTTGGTGCAGGCAGAGGGAATGGCATCACAGTGCAGCGCTACGTTGACCAGATTCTAACACCTCACATAGTGCCCTTCTTCACGCGTCACCATAACCACGTGTTCCAGCAGGATAATGCTCGCCCCCACACGGCCAGGATCACCATGGACTTCCTGCATCAGCACAACATCAGAACCATGCCGTGGCCGGCTCTCAGCCCTGATTTGAACCCGATTGAACACCTGTGGGATGAAATCCAGAGACGGCTTAACCAGGTGGTCCCATGGCCGACAACTCGTGTGCAACTGGAGGCAGCTTTCCTGAGGGTGTGGGCACAGGTGCCAATGGCTTTTGTGAACCGCCTCGTGCACTCCATGTACCGACGGTGTATGGCCGTTTTGAACACCCAGGGAGGACATACACGGTATTGAACATGTCACTCCCTACAATCTCGATGTGCTGGATCCCCCCACTACCTGAACACAGGCAAACGACCCAGAGACTGTGGTCAAAGTGCATCCAATAAATTGACTTTATCAGATTTTTCAAAATTTATCTTTGATATTAATAAATTGAAACATATTTTCTCAGCCACACGTGTCGCGTTTCTTTTGCGGTTCAGTATAAATTGGTCTCTCCATCTAGCTCTCTTACCGTCAAGAGTACTTGGGCTAATACGTAGGGTGAGTTGCTTCCCTCTATTTGACAAATTTGAAATGGTTGGGAACTTCTTGAAGGTTGTCGTTGGAAGATTTATTTTGTTAATAATGACGCAAGTACTTCAATCAGGATTTAGTGAGTATGGTAGCTTATACATTTTTGGTTTGTGTTTGTTGCACTATTTTGGTTGATAAACGATTGAAACATGGTGCCACAAGTTTTGAATACCAGCTATATACAGGGTAATGTAACCATTTTCGGACCTAGAAAGAACCACACTTTCTTCATTTATTCAGACTACTAAATTACCTGCTTTTTGTCCTAGGAGATCTCAGTGAAGTCGATATAGGTGACATGATTATATTCGAATCTAAAGTCCAAATCAAATTGTTAACAACTACAATAAATTGCTTGCCGTACCTTTATTTTTCATTAGATTTTACCCACATTTTGTCCAGATAGAAATCTTGAAAAAAACATTACAGTGACAGAGATTCCATACATTATATGAGAACTACATGTATGTCACCTATATCGACTTCGCTGAGATAACATTGGGCAAAAAGCATGTAGTTTTGTGCCGGCTGCCATTTTGTCTTTTTAGGGAATACTCTCCAAGAGGGGTAAAAGGATATGATTTAAACTAACAACGTCATAACGTGTTATGACATAAAAGCAAACATGATGATGTCATATTAATTTTTAAAAAAGGTTTGTTTTGTTTAAAAATACCACCAGAGCACACTGATTTCATATTAATTATGTCACATACTTCGGAGGCTTTCACCCCTCTTGAAGAATATTCCATAAAAAAGTAAAATGGCTGACGGCAGGAAACTGCATGTATTTTGCTCTATGATATCTCAGCGAAGTCGATATTGATGACATGAAATAGGAAGAAGAATTAACACTCAGTGTGTGTCACATGACATCACATGTGCCAGATCAACAAGGCCAAAGCATTTAATTTTTATGATTTTTAAGACCGCCGTTAGAATTTTTCAATTATTATATGCGATCTGCAAAAGGTATGCTACATTTTGGTGCCTCTACTGTAGTGAATACTATTCATAATCCTTTCATAACAATTATACATAATTTTGAATGGATAAATTGTGTTAATTAAAAATCAATTCATCAAAAAAACTAAATTTTACAAACTATTCACTGGTATGAACGTAATGCCTATCAGTATCAATATAAAAATTGACATAATGATCAAGTGTTGGCAATGGGTGTTGGTAAAACGTGGACCAGACCAGAACGCTTTACAAATTGAATTTTCCTTTAAAAGAAAAGTTAAACAAAGTGTTCGTGAACTGTGCATAGTTAAGAAAATAACATATATTTTTTCATGTAGTGGCCTTAAAAATGGAAAATGACGAACTGCACATGCACGGTACAATAGTTTTTGCAAACGCATGTGCCTGAACGCAGTTAGAAATGTCGCATTCTTTCCTGTTTACAGGAGGGTGTTTCACTTTTATTTACTAGCTAGAATGGATTTGTTTTACATCCACATTGTTGATTTTTTATTGCAATCTATTTTATTTCACGTATCATAGCTGAAAAATATAGAACAGTATTTCCGTAAATATCATATTCATGTTTTTGTCATTAGGTGAACGCAGTTTGGGATGTTGATGGTATGTCTGGACAAAATCAAAATGTAAGTGGAATCTAAAGGTACCATAATTAATTTTTATTAAAGGAGAGTCATTTATCCTAGTTGTTAACAATGTGGTTCAGACTTCATCTGTTCATTTGTAAATTATTTGTTTATATGGAAGCATTTTATTTCTATCACACTCTAATTCTCTGACCCCCAAAAGTTCCTACAGGCCTGAGACGTCCCTTGGAGTCGGACTCAAAATATTAACTTAAAGTGCTGTTCCAGATGTATGATGTATTGAGCTATATCAATCAACATATTATTTAATATGATTAGTAAATTAAAAAAAAAAAAAAAAAATTATATACTGGTATATTTTCCATTTAAAAATATTCCCCTGAAAAACAGAACCAGCTGAATTCGTTTCGGGAATTTCTGTAAGATTTGATCCGTGATGTCATGAAGGGAACTCCATTCGATAGTCGGCGCCATTGTTCATTGCTTCTTGTGTGTTTATTATGGTTAAACGGCGTGTTGTTGGTGGCTGTAGCAATATAAAATACGATAAATTTAGTCTTCTCGCATTTCCTAGTAATGTTGCTGTGTGAATTTGATTAAAACAACGTGGAAAGACTGGACAGGAAGAAAATGCCGGAGACCGTTCTGACAGCACACACTTTAGTTTCGATTCGTCCGAACTGGCTTGTCAGCTTAAGCGAGATATGTGGATACCATGTGTTATGGGTTTTAAAAAAGATGCTGTACCAACAATTTTTCTGCGACTCAAAACAAATCATAACAAGCTGACGCCATTCACACTGAAACGACCTTGGGGTGCATATCGTCAATGTCCCAAACTGCGTTATGCTTCCAACTCCGGCCAGTTTTTCTTGTGCACGGGTTCGTGCAGTCAACCAGATCCGATTTGTTGTCGTTTGCATCTCGTTCATTTGTGAGGTTTCTCATTACAGTTCGAGAACATTTTCATTAACAATAAAGTTCAGACAAGTAAGTATCTATAGCCTAGTCTGTCCCATCCTACAAAAATGTGTTTTGTAAATAACAACAACAAAAAGCTATTTTTGTATGCAGCTCAGAAATAAATAACTTGTAAATTCCATAGTATGAAAAATGGCGTTCCCTGTGAGAACATTAAATTAATTTTACTATACCTTCCCAAACAGAACACCATTTTTCATACTATGGAATATACTATAAGTTATTTATTTCTGAGCAGACTGTTTTCACAACTGCACACAAAAATAGTATTGTTTTGTTATTTTCAAAACACTTTTACTCTTCTTTTTTTTACGTCAAACTAAACTGAAATTATTCACAAAAAAACATCTTTATAGAGGGATGGGTCGGACTAAAAGTCGTTTTTGTTTATTTCTTAAAATTACCGATATCGGGTCCACTTGACTCGTAGAATTCAAATGTTATTTATTATCTTTTCTACTTCGCACAAAAAGCTAAATAACAAAACAAGAATAAAAGTTGTAAATTAGTGGTAAGCTGTCTCCATGACCATTTTCATCATCATCTGTAAGGCTGGTGGTTCGTCGGAAGATGTTCCAGGTTCAAACTGATAAGGCATTATTTTTTGAGTTGCACAAATATTACTCCAGTAGTCATTACTACACTATTCATCATCTAAAGAAGAATCGCATGATAATTGAGCTTGGCAGTTGCTGTCGGTCCCACTTTTGCTTGAGCTGGAAGTCATCTCTGGTAGGTTTTTGTGAAGGGAGTTCCCTTCAAGTTCATGACATCATGGCTATTTACAGGCAAATGTTTTTACCGAGAATTTTACCAGGTCGTTTCCGGCAGTGTTCTACAGGAGTGTTTTTTAATACTTTTATGGGGCATTTTCGTAATTATTCATTTACATATCAATGTAAAATATACTGCAATTAATTAAGGAGGCATTTAATTGTGGAATTTTAAATTTTAGTGTAACTGTATCAGTGTATGCACAGTATGGTCTGGAAAAGCACTTTAACAATTCGATTTCTCTTTGACTTGGGTTTAATCTAACTTGAGTTTATTTGCCAATTACAATTTTACCTTGGCCAGAACTTGTTGCTTGAAATGCCATAGACATGATCTGTTTATTAACTGATTTGAAAGAAGAAGAAAACAATTCTTCAACACCCTCAGAAGATATTGTCAAGTTTAAAGACCCTTTGTTAACCAAATAAACAATGACTTAATTCCAAAAACATGAAGTTCAAATCGAGAACTTAGATCTGGGTCGCTGCTATCATAAACACTTTGTAAGATTAAAACACTTAATTTCATTGGCTTGGTGCTGACAACTCTCCCAATAGAAATCCTCGTTATGTTAATTTATTTTTGTGCAGTTCATAAGCGGTCAACCCGGACTACGTTCAGTCATACAGAGTTCAAAAATCGTTCGATAGACTGGTTTATGCGCTTCACGTTAAATGGATTGACCACTTCGAGAACCAATCATATAGACCGCGAACGTTAACGTTGCTCGCTGGCGTTGAACGCAGTAAAATTGTCGCTATCAGAATGGCCGAATCAGAAGGAAGTACTGATTTGAAAGAAGAAGAAAACAATTCTTCAACACCCTCAGAAGATATTGTCAAGTTTAAAGACCCTTTGTTAACTGGTCTAGACAGAGAGAGTGACGATGACGGGGTAAAATAATTATAAAATTTAACAAATCATGAATATTTACATATTGTGACAGTGGGGGGTGGGGCAGATTCATCATTCATTGTATCGAATCATTGTAGCATGGATACAGTTTATGTCGGTATTTTGTATTAATGTTTTTTAAATCTATATAGGTGCAATTTACAAGAAATGTCTACCTGTCATTTATTTTATATTTTACCAGGTAATTTAAACATGTTAGCACAGGGAGGATTTTGTTTTTAAAATCCAAGTCACATTCATTGTTATCTACTACAATAAATTATTCACCTACCTTTAATTATTGATAGATTTTATCCACATTTTGTACAGGCAGAAATTGTGAGAAAAACCCCCGATTTTGCTAAGATCTCCTAGGTAAAAAAAACATGCAATTTTTCGTCGTCAGCCATATTACTTTTTTAAGAGGGGTGGAAGACTCCAAAGTATGTAACAATTAATATGACATTATCACAATTGCTTTTATAAATACCACAACGCTTTTATAAATACCACAACGCATGTTATGCAGGCGTTTGAAAATTGCGAGAGCAATAGTTTCGTCCGCACGTTGCTCGCGTAAATATGGTTTGCGCAACCCATTTTTCATTCATGCATTGATGTTCATGATGGGTTACCTAAAAGCAAAATAGGTTACCTGAATTTTTTTTTGCGTAACCCATAAGTGGATTATCATTATGCAAATTTGCAATTCTCAGAGGCATGTTGTGACGTTGTTAGATTACATCACATCCTTTCACCCTTCTTGCCAGTCTTCAACTGTATTCCGCAAAATGGCAACCAGCACAAAATTACATGTTTTTTGCCCTAGGCAATGTCTGCAAAGTAGATACAGGCGACATGTTTGGCATCCAGGACAAAATCCCACAGTACAAAATCTACCCGGACATAATCCCACAGTACAAAATCTACCCGGACATAATCCCACAGTACAAAATACTACAGGACATAATCCCACAAAGTGAAAATGGGGACAAATTCCCACACTCAAAAATTAAATTACATAGTAGTTAGTTCTATATTTATTTTCGTGCTTACATACAATTAAGGTTCAAGCACGCTGTCACGGGCACACAGTTCATCTTCCTGAACCGTCTGTCCAGGACAGATAATAATGTTAGTAGAAGAGAGGAAACCCGCTACCGCCACAATGTGGCTACTCTTTTTCGATAAGGTCAAGGTCAAAGGGTTTTACGTGCACATTCAGAGCAAGCTGTTGTAGCGCACGCCTGTCGTGGGCACAGGTGATGGCCTTGGCCGGCCTCTCTGTCCAAGACAGGAAAGGTGGGGGGGGAAGGAGGAGGGACCGTCTGCACTGGCAGGTGCAAGGGAGCACCAGCAGTCCGATTGAATCGGTAGCAGGCGGATGGGGATGGTGGTGCTATGGAATTTTGAGTGGAGCGATTTAAACCAAAGAGAAAAGGTGTGCAATTTTGTTGAGTAATTTTGGCGCAATTTTGAACAGTCGGTCGAAAGGTAAATGTTCGATAAGCAGCAAGGGATCTTTTATATGCACTTTCCCATAGACAGGATAGCACAAACCGAAGATGAGCTGTAGATAAATAATGTTAGAAAAGGAATAAAACTAAACTGATAAGTAGGCCTAATGATAATAATAGAAATATTTTAATTTAAATTTCAGTTTCATTTTAATGACAGTTCAAAATTATATTCATAAAACATTTATGAAATATGTGGGCAAGCAAGAGATGATATTGGGCAACCAAACTTCAGATTTGTGCACCCCTTGGCATGACAATAGTAGTTATTTACTAGTCCAACATTGAATATCACTAGCCATGGGGGTGGAGCTACCATAATCTAGAAGCCCTGGTTTACTATAATTTTAAAAATGCGGGAAAGGTGTTTTTTAGACTAGTTTTCGTAATCCCCAGGGATGAAGTGGTCACTGCAGATCCTATCACATCGTGGCGGTCCTTTCCATTATGCACGGGTTTGGTTTAAGAACCGCTTTCATGCAAACCCTGTGATTGTCGGTTTGTCTGAAGTTAGGAAAAACTGCAGCTTTGATACATCCAAACACTAAACAATGGTTCACCATATTTCACATTTGAAAACTATCTCCAAAAGAATATTTTATCCATACCATTCATTTCACTGGAATAACATTTTTGCTTTTGAAAAAAAAACATGTTACAAATCAAATGTGTGAAACGGTCAAGTCAGGTCAGGTATGAGAGGCTGTGCACAATAAGGCTTTCATAGTATGCCGCACAGTGCGTCACAGGGTCATGTGACTTAGCTCAAGGAGTCGAGAGGTTTTTTGGCAAGCAAAAAATGGGGAAAACATGACTTTTTAATGCGAATATATTAAAAACGGGTAAATATTTTGAAATTTGTTTTATTGATACTTCATATATATTGTAAAAGGTATACGTAGGTACCAAACAATAGTGAATTATGTTTTCGATAAGCCTGGACCTTTAACGATGTGGTTTGGACTTTAATTAATGGAAAATTGATAGCAATTACTATTTATTGTCTTAAATCACAATGCGATACTGAACAAAATGTTGCCCGTAGGAAAATAAATGTTTTAAGGTTGACGACAGTCACTCTTCACACCATTGGCATTGTTTTGGCTCCGTACACAGTAACTATACAAGGCTACCTCTGAGTTAGCAAATTGTTTTGCCAAATTATCTATTAAAAGTTAAAAAATGTCAGAAACAGAGTTGTTTTATAAGAAAATGTCAATGATGGCATGAAATTATTTCGCCAAATTAAAATAAAATTTGCCAATTGTTTTTGAAATTTGAATATGGCAATTACCAGAGCCAGCCCTGATATAACATATCTACTGGTACGACAGTAATTTGTTGATATGATATATTTGACAAAAAGTACTTTTATTTAATTCATCTTTTTAAACTTAAACATATTATTTTGTCATTGATTATGAAAATTAAAAACATATTGACCTGTAAGCAGTGTTATCTGCTCATTATAGAATTTTGACAGGTTAATATTTGTTTTCTTCAATTATGCTTGTGTCGTGTCAAAGAAACATCACATAAATCTTTTCCTTTTGTTTAAAGTTATGCATTTACATGTATCAAAGGCCATAGAAGCTTTGGTACAGGAGGGTGGAGGGTCTGGTTGCCCCTTTAAAATGCAAATTAATATGTTAATAGTCCCTTCAGTTGTTGGCAACGTCTGGCACATATGTGTATAGGGACACCAAAAGATGATGTTAGGCAACCATATAACAGTGGCTGGTGTCAAATTTATGCACCCCTGACATATCGCAAGTGGGTTGGGTTGGTAGTGATTATGCAACCCAGGGCTGGTCAAAAGTACTCGTCAGCTCGCCCCAGCCAGCCCTGCAACCCTTCAGTTAAAGGGTGAATTAATATATAACCAGTGCTTCCAGGTGCTGGCATCTTCCTATGCCTATGTATAGTTGTGAGAAGAGTTCATTGTATTGTTTTAAAATATTTTAGATGGAAAGTCTTGACCTCGATGCATCCGGCCGGTCAGACATCACTGTGTCAAGAAGTTCGAGTTTGATCGCTAATTTCCGACTGGATGACTATCAAGATGGAGAGCTGAAGGATCTGTTTGTGTTCGTGGATAACCCCGAGAAACACAGCGGCACCATCGAGACCTACATCACGTTCAGAGTGTCCACTAAGGTACCGTCATGGCGGAAACATACAGCATATTCCTATTGAAATATCACTTTAAAGTGGATTAAGACATTTACGATGTTCACTGATATATCAGTATCATAGTGCCTGAGAAATAAATGTATTAATTAATATTAAGACATTACCATACACATTTATGATGTTCACAGATATATCAGTATTATAGTACTTGAGAACTAAATGTATTAATTAGTATCTAGACATTGCCACACACATTTATGATGTTCACAGATATATCAGTATTATAGTACTTGAGAAATAAATGTATTAATTAGTATCTTAGACATTACCTTACACATTTACGATGTTCACAGATATATCAGTATTATAGTACTTGAGAAATAAATGTATTAATTAGTATCTAGACATTACCATACACATTTATGATGTTCACAGATATATCAGTATTATAGTACCTTAGAAATAAATGTATTAATTAGTATCTAGACATTACCATACACATTTACGACATTACCACACACATTTATGATGTTCACAGATATATCAGTATTATAGTACTTGAGAAATAAATGTATTAATTAGTATCTAGACATTACCATACACATTTACGACATTACCACACACATTTATGATGTTCACTGATATATCAGTATCATAGTGCCTGAGAAATAAATGTATTAATTAATATTAAGACATTACCATACACATTTATGATGTTCACAGATATATCAGTATTATAGTACTTGAGAACTAAATGTATTAATTAGTATCTAGACATTGCCACACACATTTATGATGTTCACAGATATATCAGTATTATAGTACTTGAGAAATAAATGTATTAATTAGTATCTTAGACATTACCTTACACATTTACGATGTTCACAGATATATCAGTATTATAGTACTTGAGAAATAAATGTATTAATTAGTATCTAGACATTACCATACACATTTATGATGTTCACAGATATATCAGTATTATAGTACCTTAGAAATAAATGTATTAATTAGTATCTAGACATTACCATACACATTTACGACATTACCACACACATTTATGATGTTCACAGATATATCAGTATTATAGTACTTGAGAAATAAATGTATTAATTAGTATCTAGACATTACCATACACATTTACGACATTACCACACACATTTATGATGTTCACAGATATATCAGTATTATAGTACTTGAGAAATAAATGTATTATTATTTTTTTTTTTTTTTTTTTTTTTTAATTGTCCCAGATCACAAACATAGCAGTGTCAGGGATGGGAGCCCCAAATCACTGCTGTACATATAATAAATATACAAGACATATATCCATACACAAACAAATACGTACACACGTACCCGAATGTCCTCCGATACATACACATATGTACATACATAGATTCACACATACATACACGTACATATATGCAAAAAGGCATCAATGTAAGTGGGTACAAGAGTAGTAAATATACATACATGTAATTGGTTTAATCTGGGATATTATAAAGAGAAGAGAGAGGATAAGAAAGAGGAGAAAGAGGTGAAAGAGGTAGAAGACGAGATAAGGTTATACGTGAGGTGTATGTTTATTTGTGCTTGTTTTCCGCTATCTCCAAACAAGCCATAGACAAGAACAAACTTAAGCTAACATCATATATTTCATTTAATCGTTATCATTAAATAAATTAGCCCATGGAGCCCATTGTTTATTAAACATTTCGTATTTGCAATTTTTATATAAAATAAATCTTTCTATTTCAAACTTTTGCTTCAACAGATTTTTAACAACTTTGATTTCTAAATATTTTTTTTGTATCTTAGTTCCATAAACATAATATTTTATGTTAATAATTAACCAGTTAAGGAAGTTACATTTTTCGTTATTAATAATACCAAAGATAACATTATTTTTATTGAAATTAATTATAATACCAGTCTGAGTCAATATCCAGTTTTGAACTGCAACCCATAAGTTGTGAACTTTATTGCATTCGAAAAATAGATGTGGTATAGTTTCTTGATGGTTGTTACAAAAGTTGTTTGACTCAACATAGTGAATAATATATAAGAAAGTGTTCGTAGCTAAGATTCGGTGAACTAGTCTATGTTGAAAACATATTAATGTTGAATCCTGAGTGCTCTGAAAAGGAAGTAAATAATATTCTGCCCATTCACTTGATGAAAAGATAAAACCTTGATTGGTGTATTTAGCTTGCGATTTTGGAGTTATGGATTTAGAGTTTAATAAGTTGTACATATCCTTACATCCTCTTTGTCTTTTTAATAAAAGATTAAGTTTAAATGGAAGAATTGGGTTATTAACCATTTTAAATTTTTTATCTTTCAAATCATCTAAACTATATATGTACGTTTTTACTGCATTTGTTAACGAAGCATAGCTAATGAAATTGGTGGATATATTGTATTTTTTTATGAACTGATCATATTTTAAAATATCACCTTTTTCGTCAATAAGGTCGTTTATAAAAACAATTCCTTTTTCAAAATAATTTTTATATAGAAATGGCTTATGATCAATGAGTATTCTATCATTCAGCCAAATATTAATACATAAAATATCATCTACGGTTTGAGGATTAAGTTCTTTCTCTGTTTTTAGCCAGCTAAGTAGGGTATCTCTCCAAAATCTGTTTGCAATATTTTTTTACTTTTTAAAAAAAATAATAGTCTCCGTATTTTAATTAAATAGGTTTACCCATTGTGAATGTATTAATTAGTATCTAGACATTACCACACACATTTACACGAACACCTTTGGATGGCGTTCTATCACATACATGCAGTAACAACTTGTTTACTTTTGTATTATGTATAACAAAATAAGATAAATTTATATTTATTCTGATATTCTTTGTTTACATGTTTCAATGTGTTCATTGTTTGTTATTTTGACTGTAGACAACCAGGAGTATATTTGATTCGACTGACTTCTGCGTTCGACGGCGTTACAATGATTTCTTGTGGCTCCGACAGAAGCTGGAAGAAACGTATCAGACTCACCTTGTCCCTGTAAGTGTTAGTTTACCTGGAATTTACCTTTAATGTATCAGACTCACCTTGTCCCTGTAAGTGTTAGTTTACCTGGAATTTACCTTTAACGTATCAGATTCACCTTGTCCCTGTAAGTGTTAGTTTACCTGGAATTTACCTTTAACAAGTAGAACAACTAATTTATCTGGGAGTTTCCTGTTAATCAGGAGGTTTCAAGCTAGATGAACTGATATTTGTTGCGTGAGAGCAGGAAGGACGTAAGTGCATCAAAATTCATTTTTAAAAAGCCGAGATAATGAAGGAAAACTGTTTTTCTTGATCAGTAGTTAAGATGTCAAATTTGTTTTAATGACAATGAAAGCTGAAAATATTTACGATTTCTTTGTTTATTTGCGGTATTTATATCATATTAGGTGTTTTAGTTATTTGCTTAAATAGTTGTAGTTACGACAATTATTCATGATTAAATTAAATGCATCATTTACGACCAACAGTATATCAAGTAAATTTAAATATTTATTCTGAAAGAACCATCACTTCTAAAACATTTCAGTTTTGCAAATCACATATTTATTTTTAAAAAGGAGAAAGCTTGTAAATAGAAAATATTTAGAAGTAAACGTTCAAAATGGAATACAAGTAGAAGTATGTATTAATAAAATCACCGCTTAAACAAAATATTACATGAAAAAAGTTATTTTACTTTTGTTAATAATAATACAATAAATAAAATCACCAATTGAACAAAATAATAATGTGAAAAAAACTACTCTGACTCGTGAAATCCTTGTTTTCTTTGACCCACCCCTGATTTTATGTGACCTTATCTGGTACAGGGTTTCTGCCAGAGGGTAAAATGGGTATGATACCATACACAAATATTTTTGCAGAATTGTTTCTTTAAGTTAACTTTTTGACAAAATTAATTACTCTTATAATTACTGTATGATTTTCTTAATCCTAACCCTAAACTTAACCCATTTTCCTTCTGAGGGAGGACCCCCCCATATCTCTGTTGCATTCAGTCCCATAGAGCCATGCCCAAATATTTCTATCTGGCAGAAACACTGTGGTGGTGGTGCTCCATGTTCGGTTTTTTATGATGGTGCATCAGAATCAGACAAAACCTCTCTTTCTAGACAAGTATTCGTTCCTGATGAGTCATCAGAAAAGCTGATGTCATGTTGTGTGCAGTGTTCCTTCCGTGTTCTTTGCGCCATGGGAGTCCTTTTGCAGATAGTTCCTGGTTTTGCTGCCTCAGGGTGTACTTCACTAATTTCAAGAATACCTGGTTTATCAGCTAGTGCAACAGACAAACCAGAATAGTTAAGCAAACTGAAGCTGGTATCCTTTAATGAAGAAATTATGCTAAGCAGCTTATTGGTTTGTGATACACCGGGTTCAAGTGAAGCTCATTCAAAGGATATAGGGTTTACATTTCCATTGAGGGTGTGTACTGAATATCAAATCCAGAAGTAGTAACTCCATACCATGTCCACCTGTTGAGTATGCAGGATTCTCTCTAGGTTATATTGAGTGAACAGTAATCCCTACAGCTTCTGCTGTGCGTTGGGTGTACTCTCCGGGTTCTGTTGTGTGTTCAGTGCACATTACTGGTTTTGTTGTGTATTTGGTGATCTCTCCGGGTTCTGTTGTGTGTCCAGTGATCTCTCCAGGTTATAATGTGTGTTCAGTGATCTCTCCAGATTCTGTTGTGTTTCTACTGATCTCTCCAGGTTCTGTTGTATGATCAGTGATCTCTCCAGGTTCTGTTGTGTGTCCATTGATCTTTCCAGGTTCTGTTGTGTGTTCAGTGATCTCTCCAGGTTCTGTTGTGAGTCCAGTGATCTTTCCAGGTTCTGTTGTGTGTTCGGTGATCTCTCCAGGTTCTGTTGTGAGACCAGTGATCTTTCCAGGTTCTGTTGTGTGTTCAGTGATCTCTCCAGGTTCTATTGTGTTCAGTGATCTCTTCAGGTTCTACGGTGTTCAGAGATCTCTCCAGGCTATGTATGGTGTGTGTTCAGTGATATCTCCAGACTATGTTATGTGCAGTGTTCTCTCCGTGTTTTATTGAGTGTTAAGTGATCAATTCTCCGGTTTCTGTTGTGTGTGCTAAATTATGTTCTGCATCTGTTGTGAGTGATATGTCATGTTCAAGTTTTCTTGTGTGTGCTACGTCATGATCATGGTATGTTGTATGTGTGTACTGTCATGTTCTTCTTCAGGTTCTGTTGTGTGTACTATGTCACGTTCAGGTTCTGTTGTGTGTGCCACGTCATGTTCAGGTTTTGTTGTAAGTTCTCTATTATGTTCAGGTTCTGTTGTGAGTGCTATGTCATGTTCAGGTTCTGTCGCAAGTGACTGGATAAAGGCCGTGGTATATGCTGTCCTGTCTGTGGGGAAGTGCATATAAAAGATACCTTGCTGCATTAGGAAAAATGTAGCGGGTTTCCTCTGATGACTGAGTCATAATTACCAAATGTTTGACATCCAATAGCCGATGATTAATTAATCAATGTGCTCTAGTGGTGTTGTTAAACAAAACAAACAAATAAACTGTTGCAAGTGCTATGTCACGGTCATTTTCTATGGTGATTATTTTCTCATGTTCAGCTTTTTGCTATGTTATGTTCAGGTCTTGTTGTCAATGATGTGCCAAGTTCTGTTTTGTTTGCTGTATATCATGTTCAGGTCCTGTTGTGCAAGCCATGTTATGTTCATGTCCTGTTGTGTGTGCTATGTCATGTTCAGCTTATGTTGTGTGTGCTGTGTCATGTTCAGCTTCTGTTGTGCGTGCTATGTTGTGCTAATGTTTTGGTGTATGTTTTGTGTCATGTTCACGTTTAACAATTCTGTTATTTAGTTTAGCTTAGTAACTGGTTTAACGTGTCCATAGTCCATATACTACTAGGGTTTTGAACACACCTATCGAGTGTCCGGCCTCCGATAGGATCGGGGGTCTGACTCAGGACAGGGATATTCTGTTGCAAATATTTGTTAACTGTAAAGTTAATCAAAGTTCATAGATCTTGCTATTGTTTATGTTGAGGCCACAGTCACTTTATTTGCCTTTTAACCTTACCTCTGATTACACTGTCTTTTGTTACTGGACTTTGTCCTGGATAACTTACAATGAAGTTTGTATGTGCAATATTGTTAATCCATAATGCCTACATTAGAGCAATCCTGTAGATCTTCAAAGACAGCTGAAAGGCGGAACTTGATCACCGTAACATATAATTAAATACATGTACATCCAAAATCAGTGTGATTATGCCACATACAACATGATTATGAATTAAAATTGTATCTACAGATACAAATTACATGTTGGAAACTTTGCTTCAATTAAAAACATTTCAAAATAAATATTTGTTTTTCTAGAAAATTCACCAAAACATGTTTATTATTATAATTATGGTGCACATAAAATAGCAAAACATACAAACATTAATATTACTGCAATTCCTATTTACATGTGTATATATACAGACACCATTCTTGTCTGTTGCCAAATGGTTCGTGGCATGCAGTTCCAGATGTTTTTCTTAAATATATCGGGCTCTCACAACGACAAAAGTCATATTAGTTTTAGGATTCAAGCACATACAAATATTGACATAATGTATGCTCTATTGTACTTCGCATTTGTAATTTCTGTCACAAACCAATAACAAAGAATACATATGTGTCGTATTTAGCACATACATTATATAACGAACTGTATTTAAAAAGGGTGTATCTTCCACACACGACCAGTCGTGTTCACATAATGAACAGCAAGCAAATCGGAGGAAGGTCGTATGTGTCAGTTACGTCTATTTTCATGCAAATTGGTATCTATGATTCACTTACGACCATATAAATCCTTCTGTATATGCAATGCACTTAGGGATACAGCTACAATTTTTTGTGACAATATGTAACTGGGGATGGCGATTCCGAATACCGTATATCGCTGTGTATTAGCCGACTTTTTGATACAAAATTTATCAAGTCAAAGGCTGGGGTCGGCTTATCTAAGGAGTCAACATTTTATTGGAAATGTAAAGTTAGAATAGTGACGTCACGGCTCGACTCGATCTATTGTCATTATTGTGCTCTGCATTTCCGTTTTCAAAAAAGACATTTTAGGTCGTATCTGCCACTTACGACCTTTTAGCTCTCACACGACGATTTATCACCTCATCGCTAGGTTTTCTATTGCTTTTATTTCAACAGCTGTGAATACAGGTTCAAATTAAAACCACTGCAGTATATTGGTATTTTAACAACAGATTAATCTCTGTCCTTGTTGGTGGAAAATCTGTCTCACAGTTCATTTTGTTAGTGGCTTCTTGTCTGTAAATTCCTGCAGGTCAAGTAATTGTTTTCTGGCAGTCACATCCGATTATGGGAGACAATTGCTGTCATAAAGATGGGCATCTCCATTAAGTAGAAGTAATCAGGATTTCTTTTATCGCTTTTGCTAATGCTATTTTTCAATTTTAAAAGGTGTATATTGGAACTTTGGATAGGCATCATTCTAACAAAGAATGCTTATTTGTCATAATGATACTACTTTAACATGAACAAATTATATTAAAAAATACTAACATTCAATCAGGAACTATTCATTCTTTATAATTCTAAACCTGACGAATATTTATTAAATAGGTGGTGAAAAATTGTCCCTGTATACACAGTAAATCTTACTCAGCTGTTCTGAAGATTTCATTGTGTGATATTTGTGTTATTACCTGGTGTGTGATATATGTGTTATTAACCAGTGTATCATATCATTTCAGCCGCTACCAGAAAAGCACAGTTTGAAGAGACTGGATCGATTCAGTGCCGACTTCCTCCGAGTTCGCCAGGCCGCACTACAGAAGTTTCTCACACGTCTGGCTGATCACCCGGTTCTCTCGTTTGACAAGAGCTTTCAAGCTTTCCTCACTTCAAAAGCATGGGTATAAATATAGCATTTGTCATTCTCTATCAACATTTTTAGGCTTATTTGGAATACATTTTAAAAAAAATTTAAAGTTATAATAGCCTCTAGATTTCACCAACACATCGGTTCAGGTTGTATATTGGTAGCATGTCGGCAAAGTCATAGAACCAAGAGTCAATTACCCATCATCATCTAACATAATCCTGAAAAACTTTTTATCTGTCACCATGTTAACTTTTAATTCAATGACGGTCAGTCTGGGATCGATCCCCATTGCTGGGCCTATTGGACTATTTCTCATTCCAGCCAGTGCACCACTAATGGTATATCAAAGGCTGTGGTATCTTCTGTCCTGTCTGAGGGATTCCTTGCTACTAATGGGAAAAAGTAGCGGGTTTCATCTAAGACTATATATGTCAAAATTACTAAATGTAATTGCCGATGATTAATACATGAGTGCGCTCTAGTGGTGTCATTAAACAAAACAAACATTAACTGTAACTTTTAATGCATTGGAAACAAAAGACCTCACACTAATATCTTATGACATTTAAGATTCATTTAATAAGTATTCACCGTATATATGGTCATCATTGGAAACAAAAGACCTCACACTAATATCTTATGACATTTAAGATTCATTTAATAAGTATTCACCTTATATATGGTCATCATTGGAAACAAAAGACCTCACACTAATATCTTATTACATTTAAGATTCATTTAATGAGTATTCACCTTATATATGGTCATCATTGGAAACAAAAGACCTCACACTAATATCTTATGACATTTAAGGTTCATTTAATAAGTATTCACCTTATATATGGTCATCAATGGAAACAAAAGACCTCACACTAATATCTTGTGACATTTAAGATTCATTTAATAAGTATTTACCTTAAATATGGTCATCATTGAATGAAACTAATTTAATTTCCTGGGCTGTAAAACCTGCTGGTTTGTTTTGTACACTTACAAAGTGTGTTTTAACGTCTGTGTTCAGGAGTTCCAGGCCCACAAGAAGCAGGTGTCGGGGATACTAACGCGCGTGACGGATTCGCTACACAACATGGGCGCGTCGTACATGATGAAGAATCGACCCCCAGAGTTCATGACCATGCATGACTACGTTAACACCTTCAGTGACAAGGTTGCAGTCATGGACAGAATATCGTCGAGGATTCTCAAGGAACAAACTGGTCAGTGTTAACTGTATTTACTGTCTGATATTGACTATATCAGTAAGATGCGGATCTAAGATTTTAAATGGTGGGGTTGGGTGGGGGGGGGGCTATAACAGTAATGACATAATGTATTGTAATTCAGTGATGTTGACAAACATAACAACTTACCTTGTACAGAGGCAGTGATATAATAATTTAGTCAAAAATAGAGGAGGAGTCTCTTGAGTTCCCACCTAAATCTGATGGTTATCCCAGAAGTGATCAGTGAAAGGCAGGTGGTACTGTAATTAGCAGTACCGTAATTTGTAATTAGCAGTACCGTAATTAGTGGTACAGGGGTTCAAAAATCCCATCGCCCGTGGCAAGTGGAATTTTCATGCCGGGCAAGTAATTATGTTAACTGCATATGCCCAATGATAAGTGACTAATGTAACACCTAAAACATTTTTTAAATTTTGTTACAAATCTCGGTAAAACCTTTGGAAAGAGTTCCGATCATGCGAGCATTTAAATAGCTCTAAGGAGAACTAACCCTAAATGCTGGAATGATCAGAACTCTTGCCAGTGTGTTGACACACCAAAATGGAAAACAGTGTGTTGAAAAGTTCGATAACAACTTTAGAGTTAGCCACTGAACGTTCGACTGAATTCGTACAAGTAATCGATTCGATGATCTTCAAACAAAGAAATAGTGTCCAATATGCTTTACAGCTTATATAAAAATAAAGTATACATACCTTGTGTGTGCAATCATAATGTTTAATCCTTGCAAACATGGTAAACGAGGTGGGATACAGTTTAAAACTGTCATATTCAAATTAAATTAGACGTTAACGTGCTTCCGAAATCTGCTCTTTGCAAATGAACGGGGGCGTAAAGCAAGTGTATAATTTCCGAGTTCACTTGAACAGAGCATAAATATTATGAACTGTATTCTTATAAAAGTTGCAAGATATTTTAGTTTAGATATAATAAACCTTGTAGCAGAACATACTTAATGGGGGTTTTCAGTACTTTACAAATTTAAATCTACGTTCATGTAAAATGAACGGGTAAGGTGAAGTTATATTTCATTAGCCCTACGTCATAATCGTGACAAGTTAGATTTCATTAGCCCTACGTCATAATCGTGATGGTGCGATGCCCTCTAAGCATACATGAATATATTCATTTTTTCTGCTTTATTAATAGTTTTTAACAAATACATTATGCTCAATAAGTCAAAAATACAAGGCTGCAATTGATGTACACCCCCTCCCCGGCTGTTGTTTACCAAGCCTGCACTATTTAGAAAACATTTGCAAAGTAAGAGCTCATGTTTACTTTGATCCCCGCCACGACTGTTTGCGAGAGACTTTTCTCAGCTATGAACAGGGTAAAAACACCCCAGAGAAATGTTTTGGGGCACAAAATGTTAAATAATATACACACAATAATGACACATGGGCGAAAATCCCTAAACAGTTTTAAACCAATGCCAGACATAAAAGAATGGCTCACGAGTGGAAAGGGATCTCACAACATCAACGGCCATACAAGTGGTCACTAAGGCATACATCAACACAATTATATTTAGATGAACAAGTGGACACTACCAAACAAATAACAAACTTTAAATCAACAAATGGACACTATTTAAAAAATAAAGTTTAAATCAACAAATAGAGAAGACAGTTGATACTACTGGACAGACATATACATTTAGTACTTCCTGGGTAAGTGTTGTAACCTATTGGCAAAATTCTTTATTTGTGCAATTAAACCAATTACTTTCAAGATTATTACACTATTAAGCACTGTATTAAATTAAATAGGAGTAACACAATTGGTTACAGTAAGAAGTATGGCCAAGTGGAAAAATATGTGGGGCAAGTGAATATCTGATTGGTACTTGCCCTGTGGCAAGTAATTTTTTTGAAAATTTTTGAACCCCTGGTGGTACTGTAATTAGCGGCACCGTAATTAGCATGTACCGTAATTAGCGTGTACCGTAATTAGTGGTACTGTAATTAGCGTTACTGTAATCAGTGTTTTATGCTGGGTCTGCTGTCATTTCTTCTCTTTGTATACTTGATTTAAGTAAAATTTTATTTTGTGGGAGGTTGGTATTGAAAAATTCCCTCCTGCCTCTACCCCCTGTGATAAATTTTGCAACAGCTCAAAATATGTTGCTTTAAAAGTAAATCATAAAAATTTATATTATTATTTATATTATTAAATTATATTTGATATTATGTGTGTAATAACAGATCTGGTCTAATTATTGAATTACCAGTTAGGTTTTTAGTAATATCAATTGGCCTGTTTTAGTAAGTATACATGAACTTTGATCTGTTTTACAGGTGGGCGGATTCTCCTCAGATCAGCTGTTTTCCTCTCATGGAACATTGTGTTTCCTTGCATTTTAATCGTCCTTTCCTCCAAAATGTGTCAGATAACACAGATTTTAACCTAGGATTTCAAGAATTTCTGGGACCCCTCTAGATTTCCTCTTTTTACAGTTCACCAATTCCCACCCCTTTTACTGTGTTGTAATTTCCTCAATATTTTTCCCTTTGTTACAGACTATTTGAGTGAATTGAATGAGTGGGGACCGGTCTACACGTTATGGTCGAATTCCGAAGATCAGCTTAGTTCTTCTCTGCTGTGTATGTCCAAAACTATTGACAAGTGCTGTCACGCCCTCAAGGAAGTGGTATGTTGTTTTATATAGCTCACAGGAATATCACTTGTAAACACTAATAAAAAACAGCTTACCTGGATCCTTGCGGTGGGTCTAGGATCGATCCCCATTAGGTTATTTCTTGATCCAACCAGTGCACCACAACCGGTATATCAAAGGCTGTGGTATTTGTTATCCTGTCTGTGGGATGATACATATAAAAGATCCCTTGCTAATTTAAAAATATAGCAGGTTACCTCTTTAAGACTTTATGTAAAAATATAGCAGGTTACCTCTTTAAGACTTTATGTAAAAATATAGCAGGTTACCTCTTTAAGACTTTATGTAAAAATATAGCAGGTTACCTCTTTAAGACTTTATGTAAAAATATAGCAGGTTACCTCTTTAAGACTTTATGTAAAAATATGTTTGACATCCGATAGCCATTGATTGGTAAATCAGTGTTCTCTAGTGGTTAAACAAAACAAACTTTTAACTTTATGTCGCTCCAGATTACATTTTTATTAATAAAGTCATTTCTCTCTGACTGAAAATAATATAATTCTTCAAGCTTAATAACTTTTAGCTTTTTAAAAGAAATAACACCTGTCTGAATTTTCAAGCAACAGAAATATATTTGTTTACTATAATGTTTACTTCAGATTGACTCGACAGATGACCAGCTTACCCAACCTCTCAGGGAATACATTTTATACTCGGAGTGTATCAAGGTAATTGATAAACCTTACATTTTATACTCAAAGTGTTTCAAGGTAATTGGTGTTAGATGATGAAACTTACATTTTATACTCGGAGTGTATCAAGGTAATAGATAAACCTTACATTTTATACTCGGAGTGTATCAAGGTAATTGGTTTTAGATGATGAAACTGACATTTTATACTCAGAGTGTATCAAGGTAATTGGTGTCAGATGGTGTAACTTACATTTTGTACTCGGAATGTATCAAGGTAATTGGTGTCAGATGGTGTAACTTACATTTTGTACTTGGAGTGTATCAAGGTAATTGGTTTTAAATGATGAAACTTACATTTTATACTTGGAGTGTATCAAGGTAATTGGTTTTAGATGATGAAACTTACATTTTATACTCGGAGTGTATCAAGGTAATTGGTTTTAGATGATGAAACTTACATTTTATACTCGGAGTGTATCAAGGTAATTGGTTTTAGATGATGAAACTTACATTTTATACTCGGAGTGTATCAAGGTAATTGATAAACCTTACATTTTGTACTTGGATTGTATCAAGGTAATTGGTTTTAGATGATGAAACTTACATTTTATACTCGGAGTGTATCAAAGTAATTGGTGTCAGATGGTGTAACTTACATTTTATACTCGGAGTGTATCAAGGTAATTGGTGTCAGATGGTGTAACTTACATTTTATACTCGGAGTATATCAAGGTAATTGGTTTTAGATGATGAAACTTACATTTTATACTCAGAGTGTATCAAGGTAATTGGTGTCAGATGGTGTAACTTACATTTTATACTCGGAGTGTATCAAAGTAATTGATAAACCTTACATTTTGTACTTAGAGTGTATCAAGGTAATTGATAAACCTTACATTTTATACTCGGAGTGTATCAAGGTAATTGGTTTTAGATGATGTAACTTATATTTTATACTCTGAGTGTATCAAGGTAATTGGTGTCAGATGGTGTAACTTACATTTTATACTCGGAGTGTATCAAGGTAATTGGTTTTAGATGATGAAACTGACATTTTATACTCAGAGTGTATCAAGGTAATTGGTGTCAGATGGTGTAACTTACATTTTATACTCGGAGTGTATCAAGGTAATTGGTTTTAGATGATGAAACTTACATTTTATACTTGGAGTGTATCGAGGTAATTGGTGTCAGATGGTGTAACTTACATTTTATACTCGGAGTGTATCAAGGTAATTGGTTTTAGATGATGAAACTTACATTTTATACTCTGAGTGTATCGAGGTAATTGGTTTTAGATGATGAAACTTACATTTTATACTTGGAGTGTATCAAGGTAATTGGTGTCAGATGGTGTAACTTACATTTTATACTCGGAGTGTATCAAGGTAATTGGTGTCAGATGGTGTAACTTACATTTTATACTCGGAGTGTATCAAGGTAATTGATAAACCTTACATTTTGTACTTAGAGTGTATCAAGGTAATTGGTTTTAGATGATGAAACTTACATTTTATACTCAGAGTGTATCAAGGTAATTGGTGTCAGATGGTGTAACTTACATTTTGTACTTGGAGTGTATCAAGGTAATTGGTTTTAGATGATGAAACTTACATTTTGTACTTGGATTGTATCAAGGTAATTGGTTTTAGATGATGAAACTTACATTTTATACTCGGAGTGTATCAAGGTAATTGGTGTCAGATGGTGTAACTTACATTTTATACTCGGAGTGTATCAAGGTAATTGATAAACCTTACATTTTGTACTTAGAGTGTATCAAGGTAATTGGTTTTAGATGATGTAACTTACATTTTATACTCAGAGTGTATCAAGGTAATTGGTGTCAGATGGTGTAACTTACATTTTGTACTTGGAGTGTATCAAGGTAATTGGTTTTAGATGATGAAACTTACATTTTATACTCGGAGTGTATCAAGGTAATTGGTGTCAGATGGTGTAACTTACATTTTATACTCAGAGTGTATCAAGGTAATTGGTTTTAGATGATGAAACTTACATTTTATACTCAGAGTGTATCAAGGTAATTAGTGTCAGATGGTGTAACTTACATTTTGTACTCGGAGTGTATCAAGGTAATTGGTTTTAGATGATGAAACTTACATTTTATACTCGGAGTGTATCAAGGTAATTGGTTTTAGATGATGAAACTTACATTTTATACTCGGAGTGTATCAAGGTAATTGATAAACCTTACATTTTGTACTTGGATTGTATCAAGGTAATTGGTTTTAGATGATGAAACTTACATTTTATACTCGGAGTGTATCAAGGTAATTGGTGTCAGATGGTGTAACTTACATTTTATACTCGGAGTGTATCAAGGTAATTGGTGTCAGATGGTGTAACTTACATTTTATACTCGGAGTGTATCAAGGTAATTGGTTTTAGATGATGAAACTTACATTTTATACTCGGAGTGTATCAAGGTAATTGATTGTACTTGTTGTATCAAGGTAATGGTTTTAGATGATGAAACTTACATTTTATACTCGGAGTGTATCAAGGTAATTGGTGTCAGATGGTGTAACTTACATTTTATACTCAGAGTGTATCAAGGTAATTGGTTTTAGATGATGAAACTTACATTTTATACTCAGAGTGTATCAAGGTAATTAGTGTCAGATGGTGTAACTTACATTTTGTACTCGGAGTGTATCAAGGTAATTGGTTTTAGATGATGAAACTTACATTTTATACTCGGAGTGTATCAAGGTAATTGGTTTTAGATGATGAAACTTACATTTTATACTCGGAGTGTATCAAGGTAATTGATAAACCTTACATTTTGTACTTGGATTGTATCAAGGTAATTGGTTTTAGATGATGAAACTTACATTTTATACTCGGAGTGTATCAAGGTAATTGGTGTCAGATGGTGTAACTTACATTTTATACTCGGAGTGTATCAAGGTAATTGGTTTTAGATGATGAAACTTACATTTTATACTCGGGAGTGTATCGAGGTAATTGGTGTCAGATGGTGTAACTTACATTTTGTACTTGGAGTGTATCAAGGTAATTGGTTTTAGATGATGAAACTTACATTTTTGTGTTCTTAAATTGACCTGTCTGCACATGTGATAACAGACACCTTATGGTGTTCTCTCTAATGGGTGAATATAAAAGAGGGGGTTTCCCCATCCTTACCACTGTCTGACAACTAGCACAACAAAGGCTGTCTGATCTGTCCCTTGCTATCATTATGTAACCTATGTGGTGGCAACAGGTCCCTCTCTTTCTAGACTGTCAAATAAATATATGTCAGGCAGCAAATAACCATAGTTTAAAATGTTCAGAGGTGTTATTAAACCTTCCTTTCGTTTGCAGGCAGTATTACGTCGTAGAGACGCCATGCAGATGGAGTATGACATGATAGTGGATGAGCTCAACAAGAAGAAAGAAGAAAGAGAACAGGTAGGCAGCAGTTGTGTACGTACACACAAGCACACACCATACTCCACACATAAATATATTATTCATGACATTCTGTTTAACCCTTTCCTCTGCCCCTCACCCCCTACCCCCCATAAATGTTGTTTGCAGAATAAATGTACAAGATAATGTACAATAATTATTTCTCTTATTGACAGTTAAATCCCTGTTGTACTAATTTTAATTATTTGAACTGCGTGGTAAGTTTAAATTGAGGGTGGCATATTTTTGTTATTAATTCAAATTATTATTATTCCATCAAAAATAAATGACCCTGTTGAGTTATGGTTTTAACTCTTTCAGGTGAAGACATCGGATCAGACGTATTCAATTGGTGCTTTTCTCGGCAAAGATCCAGAGGATGTGAAACAACAAAAACAGGAGAAGTTGGAGCAGCAGATTCACGAGGTAAAATAAAACAGTAATGGTAAAATAAAACAGTAGTGGTAAAATAAAACAGTAATAGTAAACAGTAATCATAAAATAAAACAGTAATGGTAAAATAAAACAGTAGTGGTAAAATAAAACAGTAATCATAAAATAAAACAGTTATGGTAAAATAAAACAGTAATGGTAAAATAAAACGGTAGTGGTAAAATAAAATAAAACAGTAATGGTAAAATAAAACTAACCATAAAATAAAACAGTAATCATAAAATAAAACAGTAGTAGTAAAATAAAACTAGTGGTAAAATAAAACAGTAATAGTAAACAGTAATCATAAAATAAAACAGTAATGGTAAAATAAAACAGTAGTGGTAAAATAAAACAGTAATAGTTAATAGTAATCATAAAATAAAACAGTAATGGTAAAATAAAACAGTAGTGGTAAAATAAAACAGTAATAGTAAACAGTAATCATAAAATAAAACAGTAATGGTAAAATAAAACAGTAATAGTAATCATAAAATAAAACAGTAGTGGTAAAATAAAACAGTAGTAAAATAAAACATAAAACAGTAGTGGTAAAATAAAACAGTAGTGGTAAAATAAAACAGTAGTGGTAAAATAAAACATAAAACAGTAATGGTAAAATAAAACATAAAACAGTAGTGGTAAAATAAAACATAAAACAGTAGTGGTAAAATAAAACAGTAATGGTAATCATAAAATAAAACAGTACTGGTAAAATAAAACAGTAGTGGTAAAATAAAACAGTAATGGTAATCATAAAATAAAACAGTAATGGTAAAATAAAACAGTAGTGGTAAAATAAAACATAAAACAGTACTGGTAAAATAAAAAAT